>NC_057717.1:56059364-56064199 GCF_004010195.1 Chiloscyllium plagiosum
CCAATACCATCCTGATTCTCCCAGTCTACCTGCATGTTAAAATCCCCCATAACAACTGTAGTAACATCTTTACGACAGGCCAATTTCAGCTCCTGATTCAACTTACATCTGACATCCAGACTACTCTTTGGGGGCCTGTAGATAACTCCCAAGAGGGTGTTTTTACCCTTAGTATTTCTCAGCTCTATCCACACTGACTCTTTTTACCCTTAGTATTTCGCAGCTCTATCCACACTGACTCTATATCCCCTGACTCCAGGTCCCCCAGCGCAAGGGACTGAATATTCTCCCTTACCAACAAGGCCACCCCACCCCCTCTGCCCGTCAGTCTGTCCTTACGATAGCACGTGTAGCCTTGAATATTCATTCCCCAGGGTCTGTCCACTTGAAGCCACGTCTCCGTTATCCCCACAATATCGTATCTGCCAATTTCCAAAAGAGCCTCAAGCTCATCCATCTTATGTCTAATGCTTCATGTATAGTATTTTAAATTTGTTACTGCTCTCACCCTTCCCATCAACCCCTATTTCACTCAGTTTTCTTTTCATTTAGTGTTAACCCGAACCGAATCTCCAAATTAAAAAGGCCTGAAACATTTTTCCTTTTCATTGATTCCCTACCCAATTCTCCCACTCATATTTTCTCTGCTATAATTGTGTAAATCATCGGACCTCGCACCTTTTGTGTAATGTAATGGCACTGTCCGCAAAATGACCATTTCCGGATCCTCACATATTTTCTCATTTTGTGATACTCCTATACTCATTCTTCCTTTTCCTCATGCCAAGTCAAATTCTGCAATTTCGGCGTGCTCTACTCAAATTGGACTATTTACTGTTACTGTGCCCCAGTTCTCTAATTTAGTTCCACTGTCCACACGTTCTTTCATTTAGTATTTCCCTGCAACAACTCTCCCATTTAGTCATCTGCTGCCAGAATTCTCGAATTTTGCCCTGCATCAAATCACCAAATTAACACTTGTGCACAAATCGCACCATTAATGGGGAACTGCGCCAACTTTCCCACTGATTATTGTCTTGCTCGAATTTCCCATTTACCCGAACACATATCTTCCACATAATGGTGCCCTGCACATTTTTTTTTCATATAGTGGTGCCCTGCGTTGAATCTCCACTTTACTGCTCCTTTGCAACATATTTCCTATTTACTGATTCAATTCTCCGTCTTCTCCCATTTACACATGCTCTTCTTAGCACCTTGCGTCAATTTTCCCATTTCGTGCAACACTGCACCGATTCTCCCATTCGTTACTCCGCACCAATTATTCTATTTAGTGCTACGCTGCATCAATTCTCACATTTAGTGCTACACTCCACCAATTTTCCCACTTCGTGTGAAACTGCACTAATTCTCCCACTGAGTGCTGGAATGTACTAAGTCTACGTTTAGTGCTACGCTGCCTCAAATATTCCATTTAGGGCTGCACTGAACTCAACCTACTTAGTGTCACCGTGCCCAATTCTCCCACTTAGTTCTCCACTGCGCCAATTCCTCTACTTAGTGCGATTCTGCACCAGTTGAGCCATTCAGTGCTAGACTACACCGATTTTCCCTTTTTGTGCGAGATTGTCACAATTCTCTCATTTACTGCCATACTGCACCTGTCGTACCATTCAGGGCTACACTGCAACAATTCTCCCGTTAATGCTGCACTGCATCTATTCTAACATTTAGTACTACACTGCACTAATTCTCTTATTTAATGCTACACTGCAACAATTTTCCCATTTCGTGCAAGACTGCACCTGTCTCTCATTTAGTGCTGCACAACAGCAATTCTCCCACTTACTTCCACACAGCACCAAGTCTCCCATTTCGTAGAATACGGCATCACTAGGTTCTTAGGTTTAGTGCTACATCTTACCAATTCTCCATTTCTTTTTCTACACTGCCCAGTTCTTCCAGTTCGTGCTATACTGCAGCAGTTCTCCCATTAGTTGTAACCAACATCAATTCTCCCATTTCGTGTTACACTGCACCAGTCCTCGAACTTAACGTCACATTGCCCCAATTCTCCCATTTACTGCTACACTGCACCAATGCTCCCATTTTGTGCTCAACTGCATCAAGTCTCTCATGTATTGCTTTAGGGCTGTAATTGTCTCATGTACTGCTACTCTGCACCAATTTCTGAGTCTAGTACCACTTTAGAAGAGGGTCAATATTGAGGCAGTGCCTTATTTTAAAGGAGTCAGAACTCAGGGAGTGCAAAGCAATTAGACATTTGTCCGAAGGTCTTACAGTTCGAGCAGATGGTCAGAACTGAGGGAGTACCTCTTTTGCCAGGGGGTCAGAATTCCGGGTGTTCATTTCTGGCTGTGGGTAATTCCTGAGCCCGCGGCTCATTACTGGAGGGTCAGAGCTGAGGGACTGCCTCATTGACAAATGTTCAATACTGAGGCAGTACCTCACGGGTCAGAACTGAGCGAGTGTTTGCATTGAGAGTGTGAGGACTGAGGTGCTGCAGCTCTTTCAAAGGATCATTATTGATTGACAGCCCTGAGACAATCTTCCATTTACTGATGTCATGCAGTAATTTTCCGATTTATTGATGCCTGTCCCATTTGATTATCTTCCATTGCATTAATTATTGGCCCTTTGCACCAGGTTGAAACAATTACTTAACTTACTGGCAACATACACTAATTCTCCTGCAGTACTTCCAGATGCACTGCACAAATTCTTCCAATCAGTGTTTCTCTGCAGCAATCCTTCCAATTACTGATGCCTAATTTAACCATTCAAATTTTCTCTGCATTTAGTGGTACCATGACAAATTCTGTAATTTGGTTCCAGCGTTTACGAATTCTTCCATTCACTGATGCCCTACACTATTTCGTCGTTCGGTTTTGTCCTATACAAATTCTCTATGGACTGAGACCCCAGCCCAATTGTCTCATTTAGGGCGGCTCAAACTCGAATTCTCCCATTCAGAATTGTCTTGCCACAATTCTCCCTTTTTCTGCTACACTGCACCATATCATCCATAATAATCTGATGCCTGGCTCCAAATTCGCCCACTTAGATTAGTCCACACTTAATCATTTATTTTTCCATGTAGTAGTGCCCTTTAACGATTCTTCCACTGACAGAATTCCTAAATATTGCTATGCACTGCACCAATTCTCGAATTTCCTGATGCAAGAATTCTTCAATTTCATGCTTATCTGCAAAAATTCTCTATTTTGTACCACTTTGCACCAAATTTCGTATTTATTTATTAACCTGTAGCAATTTTCGGATTTACCGATGCTTTGGCCTTATTCTACCACTTAGACGTGTGTATGTGCGACAGTAAATGCCTGTGCATGTAAATGTATATTGAAGAGAGCGTGTGTGAGCGCATACGAAAGTGTATGAGCAGATCTGCGTGAGTATCTGTGTGTTACTGATTGTGTCGGTAAATGTGTTAACATAAGTATTTGTAGTTCTGTCATGGAATCATTCGCACTAAGGTTGTACACACAGGGCCACAGTCTTTCCTGTACACAAATATGCACACACACACACACGATGGAAACATTAGACAAAGATAGTGTTTTATTTTCCTGGGAGTCACACTGAGAGCACGAAATTTCCGAGACAGAATCTCAACTTCAGGGGATTATGGTCAGTGAATCTTCGATAATAGTGTGTTAACAACGTTCAGAACTTGCAAACTGTATACATTTTGTCAGTCTTTCTTGCTTTTCCGTAATTGTGATGTCAATATCAGCGCTGTGCTAATATAAAATGTTGCACTGAACAAATCTAAGATGTCTGAATTATTTCCTTCTGGAATTCTTTCAGCAAAGGAGACAGTGGAATGCGTTAAAATTCATAGATCGTTGCAGAGGTAGGAAATTGAAACAGGTCTTCGAAGATGATTAAAATGCAAATTCCAGAACTGGTTTTCAATGAATGCCTGAGAACCTATCACATGCTAGCAATTTCTGCTTTACTTTCCACGCTCGAAATATTGGAGAGAATGAAATATACAAAATCCGAAACAGCTCAGATACTGAAATGTAGATGTGCAGCCTTGGATCTGAATATTTCACATCCTGTGTGGCCCGGCCCACCACAAAATCAAGTTTTTATCAAATCCCACGTTTAACTTCTAGGAATTCAAATTGTTTGTGTCTACAAATTGTAGAAAGTAATGCATCTGCGATTAAATAAAGATCTTTTTAAAGAACTCCGTGTGTCTGTTGGTTTCATAATCTTCTTACGGGATTGAAGATAAATGAGGCAATTGGAGATAGATGGCCTTGTAACCAGTATGGTTTTCTCATAATAAAAGGAGATTACAATCTTCCGTGAAAGGGAATAGAGGGGGATTGTTTTCAAAGGGGGAGAGTATCGAGTCAGCAAAGTAGTGTGGTTAAGGACATCAACAAGTAAAGTGTCAGAAAAGATTTTGAACGATATTCCACAAAATAATTCATTTATAGTCAATTTTAATTGTGCAGAGCAGCTTTTTTTCCTGATGATGTTGCCTTTTCCTCACTATCCTACTTCATTCTTCGCTAAAATAGGAAAATATATATTATTTGCCGTCCTGAATGTTGTGCAATGTTTAACTTCCTGTGAATTGTCCTTTTCCGAATTTCCATTCCAAGTTCTCCCTGTTACGTCACTGTTTACATTAAAGGCTGATTTGATCTGATATGAGTGACAGGGATTGAATCTCAGTCAGTGACAGCAATTTAAACTCTGTCAGTGACTGGATGTGAACCTGCAGTCAGTGAAAAGTATTGACCCTCTGACAGTGATTGGGATTGACAACCAGTCAGTGACACGGATTGAATCTCAGTGAGTGACAGGGATTGAAT
>NC_057717.1:56064699-56065290 GCF_004010195.1 Chiloscyllium plagiosum
GCCGGCCGTTATCTGAACCTTTGAACAGAGTGAGTCCGGCAGTCGTATAACGGTAGAGTACTCTTTAAAAGTGTGTGTATGTGTGAGTGATCCTTCGCGGGTGGGCAATTGGGGTCGCGGAACATGAGTAAAAGTGTGCGTGATTACTATTATTGTCGTTTATTGTCAATGTGCCACTGTGACTGACAGACTATCCTTGGACTGACGACATTAGGTACGCGACCCCGACAGATTGACCCCCCCTGTTTAAAAACCGACCAAACAAGCCTTCCTGATTGACCTCTGCAGTGGGAGTTAGGGGACTCCATTGTACGTTGAGCCCGGTTTTAGTGCCTTCCTTGCGTACGCGGTAGAGGCTGGGAGGTCTACGCGCGCTACAAGAAGGGAAGTCCTTCAAACCAACCCGAGACGCGGGGCCTTTGGGCCAACCGGCCGTTATACGCTCTGCCCATTGACCTCGCAGTCCCGAGATATTGGCATCTGTAGGACCAGGCGCGGGTAGGTCTGACTTCACCCCCCCCCCCCCTTGCACTCGGGCCACTGGTTCACGCCCAGTGTTTGTGGGGTACACACGGCCGCTGAACGTCAGGC
>NC_057717.1:56065365-56074189 GCF_004010195.1 Chiloscyllium plagiosum
CCAACTCCCCTATATGGCCAGTCCGGAAGCCGGATGGGAGCTACAGGGCTCACCATTGACTACACGGCACTCAATAGGGTCACCCCCCAGAGAGCACCCTATCGTAGCCAGCCCGACCACCATCTTCAACGGACTCGAACCCTCACACCGGATATTTACGGTCCTGGACATGGCGAATGGCTTTTGGTCCATTCCCCTGCACCGTGACTCAGGACAAGTTTGCCTTCACGCTGCGGGACAGACAGTATACATGGACCCGCCTGCCGCAGGGCTTCCACAACAGCCCTAACATTTTCCACAGGGTCATGAGCCAGACCCAGGAGGGGTGCGAGCTCTCCCCCTTCTCGAACACCCTCCTACAGTATGTAGACGACCTTTTGATCGCGTCCACGGACGTGCGCCAACACCTGGGAGCCCTGGCTGCCGTCCTGCGGACCCTCGGCCGGGCAGGATTCAAAATAAGCCCCACGAAGGCCCAGGCCGGACTGGCTAAAGTCCGTTACCTGGGACACGACATCAGCCAGGGGAGCAAGACCTTACCCCCCGACTGCAAGTCGGCCATCGCTGACATGCCGCGGCCGGACACCGTCAGGGGAATCCACCGCGTCTTAGGGCTTTTTAACAACTGCTGCTCTTTCATTGCACATTTCGCCACTATCACCGAACCCATTCAGAGCCTAGTGAAGGGGGGGCAGGCCAGGAGCGGAGAGGGTGGTATGGGGACCCGAACAGGACGACGCTTATTCTAAGTTAAAGTCCCATCTCCTCAGCGCCCCGGCCCTGCGCCTCCCCAACCTATCAAAGCCCTTCCACATCTTTTACGGCCTCGAAGGGGGGTTTTACAGCGCTGTTATCACGCAAACCTCAGGCGACCACATGAGACCAGTAGGTTACTACTCCACAAAGGAGTCCCCGGTCGTGAAGGGCATGCACCTCTGCGTGGCGGCGCTGGATTGCGCCGCATGGGCGGTCCGGGTGTGTGAGCCGGTCACCATGTCCGGCCAGATAATTTTACACACTAGACACACGATAGTCGAGCTCCTGAATACGGGCCGCCTCCGGACGGTCTCGGATGCCCGCAGGGCAACTTGGGAGGCAGTTGTTCTCTCCCCGGGACCAGTCCATTCAGATCGTTAGGGACACAGGGTCAAACCCCGCCGACGGGATTATCGCGGTGGGGGAACCCCACCATTGCCAGGCTGCCATCAACTCGTCGGAGGGGGACCGTGGCCGACAGCCCGGTCCCTGATCCCGACCTGACCTTGTATGTGGACGGCTCACGTAGGCTTGTCGAGGGGTCCTACCAAACAGGATGGGCGGTGGTTGACCATACTGGGACCACCCGAGCACAGGGAACGATGGGGGGGGGCGACACCTCCGCCCAGGTCGCGGAGCCGGTCACCCTCACCGCCGCACTCTGCCTGGGAAAAGGCAAGCGGGTAAACATCTTTACCGACAGCCAGTACGCTTTCGGGGTAGTCCATGATTACATGGCAGCGTGGAGCCGCCGGGGCTTTATTACGGCCGGCTGTGGCCAGATCAAACACGAAAATACGGTCCGCGACCTGGTGGCGGCTGCACGCCTCCCTCTGCTCACCGTGGTGGTGAAAATCAAAACACACCAGCGGGCCACCACCACTGAACAGCTAGGGAATCATTGGGCCGACCTGGCCGCCAAGGCCGTCCCGGGCGCGGCGCTACCGCCCGCCTATGCAGCACCGGCTACTGAGGTCCGGGACGTGAACGTCCTGGACGTCCAGAATTGCGCACAGCCCGGAGAGGTAGAGGACTGGCTGGCAAAGGGCGCAGCCCGCGGCCCCGATGGAGTATGGCGGCACGGCGGCAGGGTCGTGGCCCCCGATGCCGATATCTTGATGCAACTACACCACGAGCCAGACCACGCGGGCCGCGACGGAACGCTTGCTAGGCTCCAGACCGACTGGTGGTGGTCCGGCCTCGGCCGCGACGTGGCCAAACACTGCCGCCGATGCGTTGTCTGCGCCCAGCACAACCTGGGGCGGCCCCTGCGCATTCCCCTGGCACACCAGCCACGGCCCAAGGGGCCCTGGGAGAACCTCCAGGTTGATTTCACAGGCCCCCTACCCTCCAGACGTGGCAAGAAGTATTGCCTGGTGATCGTTGACCATTTCATGTGCTGGGTAGAAGCCTTCCCTACACGGGACTGTACATCCGCCACCGTGGCCAGAGTGCTGGCCAGACTGTACATCCGCCACCGTGGCCAGAGTGCTGGCCAGAGTCCGGCATCTTCCCGCGCTGGGGGGGTCCCCCTCCAGATTGACTCGGACCAGGGCACGGACTTCACCGGGCGCGCAATGAAACTGGCCTGCCGCCTCCTAGGCATCAGACAGCGCTTCCACGTCCCGTTCCATCCCCAGAGCTCCGGGATGGTCGAGCGCATGAACTGGACTCTCAAAGCGGTGATCGCGAAGGCGATCGACGAGACAGGGCAGGGCTGGGTGGATGTTCTGCCCTGCATACTGATGCGCTTAAGGGCCACCCCAGGACGCTCCACTGGCCTCACAGGGCCATGTGACTACCAGAGAACGTCATGGTCGGGGGGGAAGACATGGCCGCCCTGAGGGACAGGGTGACGCGCTATATCAGGCAGCTGGACATGCAGCTGCGGGCCCTTAGACAAACTGCGACGACCAGCAGGACATTAGGGACCAGACAAAACTGCATCTGCCGGCCCAACCCCTTCGCACCGTTGGGGACAAAGTCCTGGTCAGGGCCGCCCCCGACCGGCCCGGCTTCGCCCCCCCCCCCGGTGGCTGGGACCGCACAAAATCATCCTCACCAGCGACACTTGCGCTTGTGTCGACATGAAAGGAAAGGGCAGATGGAAAGACTGGTCCCAGCTTAAACCCTTCCCTTAAGCCCCGACCCCTTGTGGGAATGCAGATGGAACCTCATGCTCAAATTGGAAAGGCCAAATTTTTAAGGATTTCAAATGAGGCTGCAAGATTTGCTTAACTTGAGCTGGGGAGATAATGTCCAGGAATCTGCTGGAAAGGAAGAGTATTAGCAAAAATATGACAGAACAATTAGGATTTGAGCATGAATTCCACATTGATTAGACCCAAATACTCCATACAATGAAGGTGATGATTTAATTGGATTGTTTAAGATAACTAAAAGAGTTGAAAGGGCAGACAGAGAGAAACGATTTCCTCTGGCAGGAGAATCAAGAGCAAGACTGTGTAAAATTAAAGCCAGACAGCAAAAGGATAATGTCAGGAAGCATTTCTTCACACAAAGAGTAGAAGAAACCCTGACCTTTCACTTTGTAAAAAGCCTTGGACCCTGCAGGTCAATTCAAAATGTTTAGACTCAGACCAGGGCACGCACATCACCGGACGCGCAATGAAACTGGCCTGCCGCCTCCGAGGCATCAGACAGCGCTTCCACGTCCCGTTCCATCCCCAGAGCTCCGGGATGGTCGAGCGCATGGACCGGACCCCCAAAGCTGCGATCGCACAGGCGATCGCCGAAACAGGGCAGGGCTGGGTGGACGTTCTGCCCTGCATACTGATGCGCTTAAGGGCCACCCCAGGATGCTCCACTGGCCTCACTCCCTTCGAGCTCATGACGGGGAGGGCATGCGACTACCAGAGAACGTCATGGTCGGGAGGAAAGACATGGCCCCCCGAGGGACAGGGTGACGGGCTATATCAGGCAGCTGGACACGCAGCTGCGGGCACTTAGACAAACTGCGCGCGACCCGCAGGACATTAGGGACCAGGCAAAACTGCAGCCACATCTGCCCGCCCAACCCCTTCCCGGCGTTAGGGACAAAGTCCTGGTCAGGGCCGCCCCCGACCGGCTGGCTTCGCCCCCCGGTGGCTGGGACCGCACGAAAACATCCTCACCAGCGACACGTGCGCCTGTGTCGACATGAAGGGAAAGGGCAGGTGGAAACACTGGTCCCAGCTTAAACCCTACCCTTAAGCCCCGACCAGACAGACTCCGCCCACCCTTTTGACTTGACTCTAACCACCTCTCTTTCTCCTTACATTGCAACGGGTGGACCGGTTCCAGGGAGACCTGCTCCTACACACACTAACCCTACACCCTTGGTAAGGGTGCCTCTCCCGACCAGACAGACTCCGCCCACCCTTTTGACTTGACTCTAACCACCTCTCTTTTCCTTACATTGCAACGGGTGGCCCGGTTCCAGGGAGACCTGCTCCTACACACACTAACCCTACACCCTTGGTAAGGGTGCCTCTCTCCCTCTCTTCCCACAGATCATGCTTCACCGGTGCACCGCTCTCCTCCCTGCTCTCCTCTTCGCCCTACGACTAGTGCCTTCCTTCCCAGAAATATATGACAACTTCTACCGCAGCGGTTTTGCTTTCAACGAGTCCGACGCCATCTGTATTCCTGCAAGGGGAAGTTCTCCCGGGTGTACAGACACTCTGTTATTCTGCATGTCGGAGCGCGACCCGCGGCCGACCCGCCTCCGGCGTGCTGAGGCGATGGACTTGGGGGGTTGTATGTTCGGGACAATGTGTGCCATGCCAGAGGACCTCTCCTCTGCCCCGGCCTTTGATGCCTTTACTGTACGGGATCTGTCTGTTTGCGGATATTAGGCGCCTACTAATGCCGCGGTAGTCTCTTTGTATTTGTGCTTTCCACCCGCCCCGACCACACCGCCCCCGACCACGACTCCCGAGATATTGCCATGCCCCTCTCTGGGACCGGGGCCGCAGTCCTGGAGACACACGCCCACACCATTAACCGCCGTATAGACCGGGAAAGAGGAAACACGGCCTATATCCACGAGGGGTAGCTGTGCCATGCGTATGGCCTGTGGATGGTAGCCCAGATCCGGCATAATCTTGACCAGGTCCAAAGGGGGGAGGTGCCCGACTGGATCGACAGCGCCAAACTGGCCTCACCAGCTGGGCGCTCCGGGCCGCTCGACAGCCGGACTCTGAAGGGTATGACTAGAGTATACCCAGTGATGCCCGACTTTGAGGTCAGTGAGGCGACAGGAGTCGGGATTGTCCTCCTGATCCCCGTGGTCACCCCAGAGTCGGGGCCATTTCCCCTGTTTCACAATGAGAACATCAGTGTCATACGGGAAAACGCTTCCTTCAAATATCAATTAGCTCACCACACAGCCATATCTCGAAACAGCGCTGTGTACGGGGTGCCGCTTACAGGCTGCAAGCAGCGGGAGGCAATTACCATCTGCCCTCACCCCTTACGAAAGAGAGAAACAGCGGACTGCGGGTTCAACCGGACACAGGGCTGCACCCTTCAAATCGATCCCACGGGATCCCACTTCACTAGGGCGGGGTATGGTGAGGGGTGGGGGGACGATATTGTGTCTCCACACTTGAAACCTCATTTTGGTGTAATGGACTGCAGTGCCCGATTCCCCAGCACGAGTTCTGCTTCGCCCCCAGGCGCCCAGCCACGGTTGGGCAAGCTCACATCTCATAGGTCCGACGACGGAACCCCGAGTCCATACAAACTACTGATAAATTCAGGGACACCCTCAGGGATTATCAGGAGCCTGAACAAGCCCCCATCCCACATTTGGCTGAGGTCTTACGGGAGCTTTGGACCCGGGTAGGACACTCAGTGAAATTGTATCACAAGTTGCAGTCGCATGTAAAGGACCTAGAGGAGGACACAGACACAGCTCTGCAGACCCAGGGGTGGGCACAGAAGGTGTGGGAATGGGGCCTGAACGTAAACATCCATCCCTGGATCCGAATCATCTCGCATACCATTGTAGGCATGCAGTTACTGCTGGATCTGGCCTGGCTCCTGCTGGCGTGTCATTCATGCCGCCAGCACAGGAAACGAAAGGCCAGGAAACGATGCTCCACTTCATCGACTCCTGGCGGGCGATCAGGCACCGTGAGCTCACAGGGCTCGAGTTAATGTGACCTTCTCCCGGGATTATCCAACGGCCCCATGACTGCAGCATGACGGCCGGCGGGATGTATCGGGCTTGAAACCGACTTTTAAAATCTCGGCATCGGGGGTGTGGACGTATCCAACCCCTTGCCGAAAGGGGGGACTGCAAGCGGGCATCAGAGCCGCCCTGCTTTTGCCACGGGACTATGCCTACATCAGGAAACTATAAGAATTCATTTTGTGTTTTAAACAGCATTTGCAGCTTTAAACCCACAGAACTCAGCAGCTGCGGGTCCGCCCACGTGACCGGGAGATAGGAGACAGAGGACAGATAAAATCCACACGATACCAACACTATCCATGACTCATAGACCAAAACTCCCGAATTAATTAATATGGAAACCCATCTCCTAATCACATCAAGAGACTTATATCAGACCAATACACACCAACACCCAAAGGGAACAAAGGGGGGTGCTACCCCTGCCCTCACAGAGAGAGACAAGCAGATAATACCCCGGACTCGTTTTACATAAACCAATTAGCACCCTATTGTGCGTGCCCTGCAACGCTCCTGGGATGGCAGGAAACATTCTATTTGCACCTACTCCAGTGATGATGGGGAACTATCATCCCATTCATCCTCAAATTCCACACATCCTGACAACGAAAAGTATGTAATATGTAGCTGCGCGCGGGAATAGCAGAGCAGCCGAGATTCGGACCCCGGTTGGTCTCCGCCGGCGTTACTGTAGCAATAAACGTTACCGAATGTTGAACCGCACTCTGGGCTTGGACTGATATCATTTCATCCGCGCTAACTCTATTTACTGATTCAATTCTCCGTCTTATCCCATTTACACATGCTCTTCTTAGCACCTTGCACCGATTCTCCCATTCGTGTTACACCGCAGCAATTATTCTATTTAGTGCTACACTGCATCAATTCTCACATTTAGTGCTCCACTCCACCAATTTTCCCACTTCGTGTGAAACTGCAAAAATTCTCCCACTGAGTGCTAGAATGTACTAATTCTACGATTAGTGCTATGCTGCCTCAAAAATTCCATTTAGGGCTGCACTGAACTCAACCAGTTCTCCCACTTAGTTCTCCACTGCGCCAATTCCTCTACTTAGTGCGACTCTGCACCAGTTGATCCATTTAGTGCGAGACTACACCGATTTTCCCTTTTTGTGCGAGACTGTCGCAATTCTCTCATTTACTGCCACACTGCACCTGTCGTACCATTCAGTGCTACACTGCAACAATTCTCCCGTTAATGCTGCACTGCATCTATTCTAACATTTAGGACTACACTGCACCAATTCTCCTATTTGCTGCTCACTGCACCAATTATCCTATTTAGAGCTGCACTGCACCAATTCTGACATTTAGTCCTCTATGCACTGCTTCTCCCATTTAACGCTCACTGCCACAATTCTCCTATTTAATGCTACACTGTAACAATTTTCCCATTTCGTGCAAGACTGCACCTGTCTCTCATTTAGTGCTGCACAACAACAATTCTCCCACTTACTTCCACACAGCACCAAGTCTCCCATTTCGTACAATACTGCATCAGTCCTTAGGTTTAGTGCTACATCTTACCAATTCTCCATTTCTTTTTCTACACTGCCCAGTTCTTTCATTTCGTGCTATACTGCAGCAGTTCTACGATTAGTTGTACACTATGGTGCAGTGTATGGGAGAACATCAATTCTCCCATACACTGCACCAGTCCTCGAACTTAACGTCACATTGCGCCAATTCTCCCATTTAGTGCTACACTGCACCAATGCTCCCATTTTGTGCTCAACTGCATCAAGTCTCTCATTTATTGCTATAGGGCTGTAATTGTCTCATGTACTGCTACTCTGCACCAATTTCTGAGTCTAGTACCACTTGAGAAGAGGGTCAATATTGAGGCAGTGCCTTATTTTAAAGGAGTCAGAACTCAGAGAGTGCAAAGCAATTAGAAATTTTTCCGAAGGTCTTACAGTTCGAGTAGATGGTCAGAACTGAGGGAGTACCTCTTTTGCCAGAGGGTCAGAATTCCGGGTGTGCATTTCTGGCTGTGGGTAATTCCTGAGCTCGCGCTTCATTGCTGGAGGGTCAGAGCTGAGGGATTGCCTCATTGACAAATATTCAATACTGAGGCAGTGCCTCACGGGTCAGAACTGAGCGAGTGTTTGCATTGAGAGTGTGAGTACTGAAGTGCTGCAGCTCTTTCAAAGGATCATTATTGATTGACAGCCCTGAGACAGTCTTCCATTTACTGATGTCATGCAGTAATTTTCCGATTTATTGATGCCTGTCCCATTTGATTATCTTCCATTTGCATTAATTATTGGCCCTTTGCACCAGGTTGAAACAGTTACTTAATTTACTGGCAACATACACTAATTCTCCTGCAGTACTTCCAGATGCACTGCACAAATTCTTCCAATCAATGTTTCTCTGCAGCAATCCTTCCAATTTCTGATCCCTAATTTAACCAATCAAAGTTTCTCTGCATTTAGTGGTGCCATGGCAAATTCTGTAATTTGGTTCCAGCGTTTACGAATTCTTCCATTCACTGATGCCCTACACTATTTCGTCGTGTTGTCCAATACAAATTATCTATGGGCTGAGACCCCAGCCCAATTGTCCCAATTAGGGCAGCCCAAACTCTAATTCTCCCATTCAGAATTGTCTTGCCGCAATTCTCCCTTTTACTGCTACACTGCACCATATCATCCATAATAATCTGATGCCTGGCTCCAAATTCGCCCACGTAGGTTAGTCCACACTTAATTATTTATTTTTCCATTTAGTAGTGCCCTTTAACGATTCTTCCACTGACAGAATTCCTAAATATTGCTATGCACTGCACCAATTCTCGAATTTCCTGATGCAAGAATTCTTCCATTTCATGTTTATCTGCAAAAA
>NC_057717.1:56077162-56083053 GCF_004010195.1 Chiloscyllium plagiosum
CATGGAGGTTAGTGGGGTGGTAGGTGAGCACCCGTGGGGTTCTGTCCTGGTGGCGGTTGGAGGAGCGGGAAGTGGAAGAGATGCGGTGGAGGGCATCGTCGACCACGTCGGGGGGGAAATTGCGGTCCTTGAAGAAGGAGGCCATCTGGGTTGTACGTTTTTGGAACTGGTCCTCTTGGGAGCAGATGCGGTGGAGTCGAAGGAATTGGGAGAATGGGATGGCGTTTTTACAGAGGGCAGGCTGGGAAGAGGTGTTCACCATGGACATCCAGTCCCTGTACACCTCCATCCCCCATCACGAAGGACTCAAAGCCCTCCGCTTCTTCCTTTCCCGCCGTACCGAGCAGTACCCTTCCACTGACACCCTCCTTCGACTGACTGAACTGGTCCTCACCCTGAACAACTTCTCTTTCCAATCCTTCCACTTCCTCCAAATGAAAGGAGTAGCTATGGGCACCCGCATGGGCCCCAGCTATGCCTGCCTCTTCGTAGGATATGTGGAACAGTCCATCTTCCGCAACTACACTGGCCCCACCCCCCACCTTTTCCTTCGCCAAATGGATGACTGTATCGGCGCCGCCTCGTGCTCCCACGAGGATGTTGCACAGTTCATCCACTTCAGCAACACCTTCCACACCGACCTCAAATTCACCTGGACAGTCTCAGATTCCTCCCTCCCCTTCCTCGACCTTTCTATTTCTATCTCAGGCTACCGAATCAACACGGACATCTTCTACAAACCGACCGACTCCCACAGTTACCTGGACTACACCTCCTCCCACCCTGCCCCTTGTAAAAACGCAATGTTCCCCCCAACGTGGTCGACAATGCCTTCCACTGCATCTTTTCCACTTCACGCTCCTCCGCCCTTGAGCCCCGCCCCTCCAACCGCCACCAGGGCAGAACCCCACTGGTCCTCACCTACCACCCCACCAATCTCCATGTATAGCGCATCATCTGCCGTCATTTCCGCCACCTCCAAACGGACCCCAACACCAAAGATATATTTCCCTCCCCTCCCCTATCAGCATTCCGTAAAGACCACTCCCTCCGTGACTCCCTCGTCAGATCCACACACCCCACCAACCCAACCTCCACTCCTGACACCTTTCCCTGCAACCGCAGGAGGTGCAAGACTTCCGCCCACACCTTATACAAATTAAGTCTGTTTCCTCTAGAATTTAGAAGGTTAATGTGTGATCAGATCGAAATCTTCGAGATATTAACAGGACAGATAAGCTACATACATTGGTTGGGATTCTAGAATGACAGTTGCGGAGCGTTTCAGAGAACACCTCTGGGACACCCGGATCAACCAACCCAACCACCCTGTGGCTCAACACTTCAACTCCCCCTCCCATTCCACCAAAAAAATGCAGGTCTTCGGATTCCTCCATCGCCAGACCACAACAAAATGATGGTTGGAGGAAGAGCGCCTCATCTTCTGCCTAGGAACCCTCCAACCACAAGGCAGGAACGCGGGTTTCACCAGTTTCCTCATTTCCCCTCCCCCCACCTTGTCTCAGTCAAATCCATCGAATTCAGCACCGCCTTCCTAACCTGCAATCTTCTTCCTGACCTGTCCGCCCCCACCCCAGTCTGACCTATCACCCTCACCTTGACCTCTTTCCACCTATCACATTTCCGACGCCCCTCCCCCAAGTCCCTCCTCCCTACCTTTTATCTTAGCCTGCTGGACAAATTTTCCTCATTCCTGAAGAAGGGCTTCTGCCCGAAACGTCGATTCTCCTGTTCCCTGGATGCAGCCTGACCTGCTGCGCTTTTCCAGCAACACATTTTCAGCGCTAAATTCTATTGCAGTCAATAACTCACTCCTGTATATCTGTTATTCTTTGTCTAATCTGCTCAATCTCTTTCATAAAATTCCAATCTGTAACTGACTTCCATTGCTACGAGACTCTGTAAATAACCACCTCGAACAGTCGATATGATTCCAGTTTGTAAGTCACTCCTGGCGATCATTTATTCTGTATAAAACTACCCTGGACCCCCTCGATTAGATTCCAAGATTGCAATACGCACCGAGTTTTTGTTTCTCTGCGTATAAAACGCACCATAATCTTCAATTATATTCCACTTTGTGACTTAATATCGGTTATATGTTATTCGACATAAAACGCACACAAAAACCTCGACTGGCTCCCAACACCCAGACATCGGGTATTCCATTTATACCCGACCCCGACACTCACGATTAGATTCCACTCTGTAACCCTCTCCGGGGATCTGTCATTCGGTATATAAAGCACGAAGAACGCCTCGAATATATTCGACTCACTCACTCACTTGTGGGTATTTGTTATTCTACTTAAAAAGCACCTCGAACACCTTAATCAGATTCCAGTCTTTGACTCACTGCTGTTTATCTGATTTTGTGTCTATAAAAAACCACGAACCATTCTGTTAGGTACCACGCTGTAACATAAGCCCTGTCGTCTTAAACTCATGTTCCTTCCACAACCGCCTGTCAAGAATGGTCAATTTCCTCCTCACTGCCGGCACCTGCCAATGTTTAAACATAATTTTCACAATACAGACCGCAAAGCAAGTTAGTTGATGGGATTCAGCAATCTCTATTGTACTCAGAATGTTCGTGATGCAATGTAATAATACCCATTCACGAAATTGCCCTCCTTCATTGGCAAACCCCGCATCCCAACTTTGGTCTGGGAGTGTAGACTGGACAGGGAAATGGGACTTTATCTGTCTCTGGGGTATTTTGGAAATGTGTCCTGCATATGGACATTACTCCAAATTGTACTCCATCTGCCAATGACTTTTCCACTCAGTCAAGCTGTCCACTTCGCGTCACAGCCTACTTTGTGTACCCAAAACTTTTTTCCCCATCAAATGTGGGTCTTGTCAGTGACGCTATAGAAAGAGAGAAGATTGGAGCAGGAGTAGTCAAGTGAACCGTATGGAGATAAAGAGAGACGATACTGACAAATACACATACGTTAAAACTTTGTCACATTTTGAGAAAGATGTCGAAGCCTTCATTATTTCATTTGTAAACTAGGCCAGGCAGATGGAGTCAGAACACTTATGGGTTATGCTCATTCAGAGTAAACTGGCAGAGAGAGCTGCTGAGGTATTTGCAGAGCTGTCGGATGAAGGGTCACTAGATTATGAAGATGTCAAACAAGCTACTTGGAGTACTTATGAATTGATACTAGAAGCGTGCCGATAGTGGATCAGAAACATAAGGAAGCAACCAGATCAGACTTATGTTGAGTTCTCAATCATTAAACGAATTAATTTCGATATATGGGTCCGGGAATTAAAAGGAGATAAGACAATTGAGGAACGAAGAAAGATTATTCTGCTGGAGGAGTTTAAAAACTCATTTCCAGAGATGATAAGATTTCATGTAGCTGAACAGAAAGGTCAAGAAGTGAGAAGAACAGAAGAGATTGCAGATGAATATCCATAAGGGTGCATGAGGCAAAATATACCTTCCAGCAAGAATTTAATCCTGATAAGGATAGGAAATGGGAGAAGGGGAGATCCTGCACAATAAATCAATTAGTAGAGCACACTGATAATTTGTTACCACAGCTTACCATGAAGCCTAAGAGAGTAGAAAGGAGTGAAGAGCTTCAGGTGTTTTCACTCTAAGAAGTGGACATGCAAAGTCACAGTGCCAGTCGTTAGAGGAAGGCACTGTGGGAAAAGTTGTGGCATAAATGCTAAGCCAGTGAGAAAAGTGTAAGGTAGACAAAAACAAATACAAGAAAAATCGAGGATTGCAGGAGAGTGAACAGCCTTGGCAGCGGCTGGGTATGAAGCTAGTGCCTGATCTTTATAAAGAAATGGCCTCTGTGGGTAAATTTTATTCAGAAAGAAAAGGGGTAGAAGGAGAATAAGTTACACTTTTGACAGATACAGAAACTGTCCAGTGTCTAATTGTAACAGATGAGATTATTTGCATTCTTCTGGAACTGTTTCCCTGAGATCATGTTAATTTTTCGGATAGATGGACAAAAATGTTACATTTCTCAATGGAGAATCTGGTTGGTGTGCCAGATTCAAAATTGGTGAAATAACAGAGGGATGAATGTCAAAGTGCGTTCCAGGAATACAATTTGCTCTTGCGATCAATTTGGCGGGGACAAGGTGGGAGTGACACCCCTTGTTTTAGAAATGCTAAAGGAAGACCAGGGAAATGATCAGTGAAAACAAAGTACCCTGTCACGTTTCCAGATTGTGTAGTAACAATTACCCACTGTCACAGCACGAAGCAAAAATTGAAGAGAAAGATGAAGGAGTAGAGGTACAGTTAGAGGAAACCCTGTTTGACATAATGGCGCAGGACAAACCTAAACAGTTAGCGGGTCAGTCCTGAAATTCTAATCGATTGTCGTAAAAAGAAGAGACAATAACAGATACATATATTGATGTAGACTTCGAAAAGGATTCTGAATGCATTCCCAATGGTTATTATCGGAGCGATAGACTCTTAAGATAAAAATGGAACGCACGGCAGGTTAGGGCAGCGGGGAAATGGCTGGCTGTGTCCCAGTTTGTTTTCCTGGTAGCACATAAAGAGTAAGCATTACAACTGGCACATAAAGTATAAATTGAATGTCATCTGGGTGCGAGGAAAACTCAGACTAAGGAACAAAGGCAGTTCAATTGGCCTGGACTGCACAAAGATGTGGTTAAGGTTTACTGTACACTTCAACCTTGCCAAATAGTAGGTAAGCCACAGGCACTAAAAACAAAACAGCATCTTTGTTGACTATTCCCGCATTTGACGTACCATTGAAGTGGGTTATGATTGATTGTGTAAGTTCCCTCCTTAATACTAAAAGTGGGAAACAATATTTGTTAACCATAATAAATGTGCCTACCAGATATCTAGAGAACGTTACATTACAGAGTGTTTACGAAAAAGGCTAATGCGGGAACTGGCATTTCTTGAGTTTTGGCCGCCTGGGGAGATTTATTACTCCTGGGATTTTTAAAGAAGTTAAGGATGGTTCTGGCATCTTGGACTTTCAGGCACTTGGGTGCCATCCTGAATCCCAGCGATTCTTGAACAGTTAGTTTCAAGCCCTGAAGACCATGCCCTGAGCGTACTGTCAGTGTTACCCCTACTTATTTGGCCAGATGTATGCTATTAATGTTATTATACATTAAAGATGCCACAATGGATCGAATCCATTTATTTGCTTGGAGTTAATATTCAGAAATGAAGTGAGAGGTCCTTTGAATTTAAAAAAAAAATAAGTAGGACTGATGTCGAAGATCTCACACATGGTTTGTGTGTTGAGGTGGATGAAAGCAAACCGGAGAGATGTGTAAGGTTAACAGCACCTGGAGATGGCACAACAGACAATGCAACAGGCTGCAGATGTTTTTAAAAACTGTGAAATTCATGCATTTTCCAGTGGGAATGATGTATCTGTATTGTTACCAGTGGTAGGATATACCTTCGAAGTCAGGTTTAATGATCCTTATTAAATTGAGAAGGAAGCTGAGCCAGGTAAACTATCTGGTAATGAAGCCAGATTGGAAAAAAAAAAACTGTACCGAGTAGATCATGCGAATATGTAGAAATCTTGCTATTGCCGAGACAGTGAAGTTGAGAAACAGTTGTAAGTTACTGTCCTGCAGAGTGAAGAATAAAATTCAGATATCATGGATTTTGATGTTCTCAAAAATACGTTATAGAGTCACAGAGACAGAGGGATGTACAGCACGGAAACAGATCCTTCGCTCCAACTCGTCCATGCCGACCACATATCCCAACCCAACCTAGTCCCACTTGCCAGCAAACGCCCCATATACTTCCACATCCTTCCTGTTCATATACCCATCCAGATGACTTTTATTTGTTGCAATTTTTCTAGCCTCCACCACTTCTT
>NC_057717.1:56084099-56093699 GCF_004010195.1 Chiloscyllium plagiosum
AGGGATAAAATCTTTTAATTATGGTGACTCTTGTTTTCTTAAGGGGGAGGTGTTACGGAGGCGAAAGAATGTTTGAATACTAAAAGATTGAAAGTGTTTCTTTTTCTGAATTGAAAGCATCGCCACAGGTGTCAGCGAAAGAGCTGTTCCAAAGGTAATAATTGGCTGTTAAATGCAAACCTTAGTTTTAGCTGTTGTTTTGACAACAATTGGAAGATAACCAATTCGTTTAAGTTATGCTCAGGATATCAGAAGGCAATTGATTTTGTATTTTATTGTTTTGACACCGGGAAACCAAACAAAATTTGTCATGGAATGTATATAAACCCAGCATTTTGTAAATTACGGGCAGAACAACTGCCATCAAAGAACAGAGAAAGTGTTACAGAGCCGGAGCGACAACTTCCCATCTAACATCTTGTACTCAAATTAGAAACCGCTTTCTATCAACCATTCTTTTTCATGCAAAATATATTTGCAGTAACATAAAATAATGTCAAGCCAGAGAGATCACCAGCCGGAAGACTGAAGATAGGAGAGAAGACAGGGAGAGTTTGGTCTTGAGATTAATTTTGATGTGTTGTTTTATCCGTGGTTAAATGGAACAACATATTTTTTACAATGTTGGAATCAGATAGGTAGTATTGAAGAGAAAAAGGTAACTTGGAAATAAAATTGCTGCTGTTTAGTGTTCATCATTAAATATCAGAAAATAAATTGTCATATTTCTTTAACTGGTTGACTTTAGGATTTCTCTGTCACTCACAATTTAACAGACTATGAGGTGAGGCGAGCGTTGCTGGGCGTTTGGTGTAGTTAACAGAGAAGTTCGAAATCCGTGTTGGAGCAATACCTACTCTCTGTGTTCTCCAATCAGCCAATCCTCTATCCGTGCCAAGCGTGTTTTCGTGAAAGCAAAATTCCATTTCACAACCCTATTGGATTTGCTTTATTTCAGGCTGTAGCCAACATAATAGATAACATGGGGTAGAATGTTTCATTGGGGGCTCCAGAAAACTTTCAAAAAGGTGCCACTAAAGAGGATACTAAACCAAATTGGCACTTCTGGAATTGGAGGGACAGTCCTGGGATGGATTGAGAACTCTTTAACATTCTGAAATCTAAGTATGAATAAATGGATTTGTTAGTCCCCAACTATTCACAAATTACTGATGAATTTGATGGATGGACAAAATCTAATGTTTCCATGTTTGTTGATGATGCAGAACGAAATGGGAATACAAGTTTTGTGGAGGAAACAAAGGGGACATGAACAGTCCGTCAGATTTTGCTTTTCTGATTTCATTGATGGGATGTGATCATAACTTGCAATGCCATAATTTCTGTCGAATCTGTAATTGCCTGGAGAAAGTGGCTGTGAGCTGCGTTCCTGACCCACTGCAATGCTTTGGGTGCAGGGGCAGAGACAGTACTGGGAGGATAGAACGTGGCTTGGAGGGAACCACGAAAATTTTGATGTTCCCGAGTGCCTGGAAGTCCTAACCTTCTGGTTTTATTTGTTCCATGTTTGTGTGAACTACTGTTGAAAGAGCATTCCTGGGTGACCTTCGTGATGCTTGTAGATCTCTTGTTTATTTATGCTTTAGTTATGAGATGTGAGTATTTCCGGGTGAGCCATCATTCTGTATTAATTTTAAGTTGCCCCTGAGAAGGCGGTGGCGATCTGCCTTGTTGAGCCTCTGCACCAGATTTTGGAATTATTGTTATCTGTGTCATCGTCAGCAGTTTCTACAACAGTCTCCATGTCTGTAACTGCACATAGATAATGCAACTCTCCCTTTATATGTGAGATCCTCCTCTACGTAATACACTTACAGTTCCTCACAATATTGCAACGAGGCCATTCCCTTCCGTGCTATTGATCTCTCAAATCTCCTCAGTTCAGTTAAAAATTCTGATCGCTTCTAACCTCTTCTTTTTTCGCAATTTGTCCCTAATCCAATGCCCAGGAACACACGATATATCTTGATGTAATTGCAGCAAATACTCATCTTCCAATGTCTCTGTGGATAACAATGGCTAGATGTGTACAATGGTGTTGTCAAGTTGTTCAGGCACTTCTCACCCTCCTTATCGTATAACATCATCAAACCTCTTGAACGCCACTAATTCTATAATCTCATCAAACCCTGAGAAGGCTCCCATTCTCTGTGCCTTCCTGCACTGAGTCTCCTTGAACCACTCCAGATATGACAGTACTCCCTCAACCTTTACTGTATCCATTCACTGAAAATCTCCTAACTCTGTAACATCTGTGGGCAGCACGGCATTTGTGGGCGGCACGGTGGCACGGTGGTTAGCACTGCTGCCTCACAGCGCCAGAGACCTGGGTTCAATTCCCGACTCAGGCGACTGACTGTGTGGAGTTTGCACATTCTCCCCGTGTCTGCGTGGGTTTCTTCCAGGTGCTCCGGTTTCCTCCCACAGTCCAAAAATGTGCAGGTTAGGTGAATTGGCCACGCTAAATTGCCCGTAGTGTTAGGTGCAGGGGAATGGGTCAGGGTGGGTGTACTTCGGCGGGTCGGTGTGGACTTGTTGGGCCGAAGGGCCTGTTTCCACACTGTAAGTAATCTATTCTAATCTATAACTCTTTGACAATTTCCTCTCTAGGTAATCTGGTTCATACCTACAACTCTGTCAGTCACTCGAACCCCGTCTGTCAACTCTAATGCTCCTCCTTCTTTCATGTATTCCAATCACAACATTGATCCTGTGAGGAAGCAAGACGCAATGGTTGTAAGTCTCAGCAGAGGCTTGAGGCCTACCCTTATCCGGGAATCCCAAAGGCACAAAAAAGAGACCCAGCAGCACAGAGCCGGATAATATGAAACAGCGGTGAGGATCGAGTCATACTGGCACTTCAAGTTAGAAAGACAGCGCAGTGTTAAGTTGTATACTGTATTGGTAATGAGTCACAAGGGACGGACCATATGAGGGAACCACTTGGAGCAGGAGCTCGAGGTAACTCACATCAGGGAGTTACAGACTCAGCAAAATTGGGAGAATAGAAACCCACAATGTGGATCGAGGCCGAGTTCTCGCTGAGACTAATAGAGATAGTGATCGTGTGAGGGGAGAGAGTGGAGAGTGAGCTCGAAAATTAGATTACCTGGGACTCACAAAGACTGTGACTCTGTGATGGGGCAGATCGGACTGGGAGCTAGAGGTTTACTTGTACCAGTAAGCCTCAGAAATCTGCTTCTAGAACCCATTCTCCAGTTCAGAGTTTGAACGAAAATCCAGAGACATCACAGAAAAGTTGCAGGTTCCTTGACTGGTAATAAACTGTTACTCGCGACATACTGTAATTTGATTTGAACGAGCAAAGCGATCTTTTTTATGTTCTGAAAGAATGGCGAAACCAGAAGTGTCAGGAATAATCGAAAATCTGAGCGAATGCAATGTGGTAATCTCAAAGTTCTTACAAGAAGGGCATTATAGGAAGGATGTGGAAGGTTTGCAAATGGTTCAGATGAGATTTACTTGGATGTTGCCTGGTATGGAGGGAATATTTTAAGAGGAAAGGTGAGATTCTTGGGACGTGACTTACCTGTGACCTCTCAGAAAATCAGGGGGTGAATAGGGTGGACAGCGAAAGTCTTTTTTCCTTGGATAGCGATGGCTAGCACGAGGGAGCAGAAATTTAAATTTAGGGTGATAGACATAGGACAAATGTCAGAGGTATTTTATTATTCAGTGAGTATAGCGGCTTGGAACTCACTGCCCACAGCAGTGATAGTCTCGATAACTTTAAGGTCATTGAAATGATCGTTGTTTAGGCATATGAATGAGAATGGAATAGCGTAGGTTAGATGGGCTGCAGTTTGTTTCCACAGGTAAGAGTAACGTCGAGGGTCGAAGTGCCTGTACTCCGCTGTAATATTCTATATCCTACATTCTATGTGTTTGTGTGTTTGCCTTCTCGGTGGGCGTATTTCAAACTGCTTTCAGCACCTTTACAAGGTTCAATCAGCGTACGGGTCTCATCCTGCACAACCATAATGCGGACGTCATTCAAAAACCTCGCTCAGCATCACGGAGCGAACCTCGTATCATCAAGTTCCACGAGACGGCCTTTGACCATCCTATACATAGACAGTGTCCTGTCGAACAAAACGGATATTGATGCAGAGATCCAGCACTGTTTCCAGTATGTTAGCACAGCCTTCAGCCGTCTGAGGTAAAAGGTATTCGAAGACAACAATATCAGATCCAGCACCAAGCCCACGGTATACAGAGCTGTTGTGGTTTACCCTTGTATATGGCTCTGAAAGAGGCAACTTAAGGTGCTGGAGCAGTGTCACCTATGCTGCCTGTTCAACGTCCTGTGATTTCACTTAGAAGTCAAAACGAGCGTCCCCGACCAGGCCAACAACCACACCATCAAGGCACCGACACCACCCTCTTTGGTTGGCTACAAAGGGACGGGCACGTCGTCCCTATGACCAAAACGATATTCTCCAAGCTGGTGCTCTTTTCACGATCGGAAACGGCAGGTGAGCCCCACATGAACAAAGGGAGTGTTTCAGGAATGCCTTCAAGGCCTCACTGGCCAGGTGCCGCATTCCCACAGCCACGTGCGCCTCACTGGGCCAAGACTGTCCAAAGTGAAGGAGATGCATTGGGAAGGTGTCCCCCTTGCCGTTTGGAAATGGGGGAATACAGGAGAAAACTTCACGAGGAGCGCACTTCCACAACAGCGCCCCACCTACCCCCTTATCAGTAATAACCTCTGCTGCATGTGTAACAGAGGCTGTGGAAGCCACATCGGTTAGAACAGCCGCCTCCAGAGTCAAACTGTGAGTAGGAGAATTTCATCCTCGTCTGTGATCCACCGTCAATGAATGTTTAGATATGAAGTTTGAATGCCTTCACAATTATCACAAATTCCAATAATTCCCTGCCACTTGCAATGTCTCACAATGTAATACTGTAAGAGGGACTAAACGCTGTCTTTCCGCTTTGGTTTTCTGAACCTCATTCTCAAGAATTTGGATTCGTTCTCATTCATAATTTGACAACTCATATTTTCTTGGTCATTGCATTGTTATCCCGGACTATGGGAGTACCCCATCCTGTTTCTCATTCTGCCTGACTTTCTGCAATGTTGTGTTGCTGGGAATATTAATTAACTACACTGTTGTCCACACTGACATATCTCCACGAAAGCGATCAGGTAGAAATCCTAAGTTCCAAGTGCATATATCTCTTTGCTGATTCTTTTTGGATTTAATTAAACAATCAGTAATTTACTTTTTTTAATCACAAGTTCCTGTCACAAACTTATTTACTGATGTACAATTTTAGTTAAAGTTTGTTCATCCTTGTTTCTTTCTGGTTGTCTTCAGCCATATCCCAAAGGTGTTCCAATATTTTAACCTTTCTATTTGGACTTGGAACTTGCCGTTCATTTTCGCCCTATCAACCCTCATCGGTGTCAGTTTAAATCATTCTGTATAATTCCAGTCATATGGCTGACCAAGACACTGCTAAAAGCACGGTCTTATAGGAGCCAATCACAATATAATAGTTCACTTCTCCCTGAAAACTGGTTGTGGTGCCCACTGACTCGAAACCACTTCTGACACCATTGCTTGATCGTAAGATCTTCCAGCAGTCTTTTGGTATCGTTTAGTAGCATTACCACACTGTGTGGGTCTAATTGCTGCCTCCCTTTCGGCCTCTTGGTCTTGCCGCTGGTCTGAGATCCTGAGTAAAAACTCCAAGGAGATACAGCAGGACAGGACAAGGATTGACACTGGGATTTTCTAGAAATCTCGTGGGCTCAGTTCGATTATAAGTTGTAACTCTCACTGCATCAGCCTAACTTCTGAGTCTGCCTATTTCTCTGTCACTTGAAGGTGATCAGGATATCCATGAATCAGCGGAATTCCTATTTCCAGTTTCGTCCATCACCTCATTGAAAACGATTTGTCAGCCAGAGATCTAGGGACTGGTTTCTGGAGCCGACAGTAAATCCTGCAGCCTGGAAGATCATTCACAGTAAACAGCGCAGGGAGACCTTCCATTTTGAGACCCACAAAACATGACAAACATCCAGTGTTGGGCAAGGAGCAGAAAAGATCTAAGCTTCATTAGGTGGTTGTCATTTTGTGAGAGTCCTGTTTTCGCCTGTGCTGTACCAATCCTCAATGCGACGCCCCAGGATATCGTGGTCATCAATCCTGCCTTATTGATTTATGCAATATATTCTCGTCCATATAATTCTTTCTCTGTTTGTAACCTGCCCTCGACCACAAAACGGTACCTCTGACAGCTTCTCCAATTACTAACACCTTAATCCGTGAAAGTCTCCAGTAGATACTATCTTTCTTTATGTCCATGCATTTCTTAGCTCATCCAGTCCCATGAGGCTTCCCATTCTTGTGTTAACTAAAGGTTGAAACACTCCTTTTGTGTATCTTACTACTGTCAACAAACATTTTTCTCCCTGTAAACTGCACCATCCCCTCAACTATCTCCATAAACTCCTGCTTCCCTGAAAGCACACCCTTTCTATGTATCATCGACCAGTCTTGACAACACCCCAATCGATGGTGTCCCGAAAATCTTCAAGAGTTGGGTCGTCCCTGACAAACTCCCGATCTGTAGCACCAATCCCAATCATTATGACACTTCGCTTCCGGTAAAACTCACTTTCAATGCCAGTCTGTTATACATCTGTAAACTCCTTTTTCTCAAATTTTAGAACCTTATCGAAATAAATGTCACCCTTCCCTACAAACTTCCCTACTTCTTCAATTTATGCAATGCTCCGTTTCTGTGCAAAAGTCTCCAACCCAGGAAACCTGGGAGACTCCATAGCCTTCTTATCTCTGCAACCTCCAGAACATAAAAGCTTACTAACCTCTGTAAATGTCTTCATATCTTTTCCATATCTCTGTTAGTTCCTCTGATATATACATCACACTTTTCCCTGAAACCTTTTCTGTCTGTGCCTCTCAGTTTGTCTGCCTCCCCTACATCCATCCCTACCCCAAACTCTAGAATCGAATCCAGCTCCATTGATCTCTGCAAATTTCTCCAATTCCTAAAACACTTCGACCTGCCAACATTCTTGACGACTTACAGCTCTGTTTAACTCGAAGATCCTTGAGCACCTGCAAGCGACCCAATATCTGGAACGTCAGTCTATCTGATTAATCACACTACTATCCGTAAAAGACTCCCTGCAGTTACCAGATGCAATTGGAATAACAACATTGACTGAGGTGAACAGATATGATCGACCTGTTATTACGAAGATGTGGTTGCAGAGTGGCCATGGCTGGGATGTGAACATTGAAGGTTGTTGGCCCATTAGGTATTTCCACCACTCCATGAGATCATGGCTGATCTGATGATCCCCAAGTCTAATTTCCTGCCTTTTCCAGGTAAAAAGTGTTTCCCTGATTAATTAAACTGACCATCTTTGTCATAAGTATACTTTATAACCGAGCCTCGACAGCCCTCTGCAATAAGGATTTGCACATATTCACTATACTCTGAGTGAAGAAATTCTCGTCATCTCCATCTTGAAAATGAGCCCTTGCTCGCACGCTATGACACAGGTTAGAGGATCTTGCACAAGTGAAACGAGATGAAGTGGAAAAAATAATTATGGCGGACGACATGAAAATTCATGAAGTTGTGGGTAATACGTAAGGATATCAAAGGTCGCATCAGGATACAGAGCACATGGAAAGATGGTCGTAGAGATTGCAAATTCAGTTTCATTTCCTCAGGTCTGGTATAATGCATCTTGTGAGGTCAAATGACAGAAACATCGGATAATGAGGGATAATGATGTACACTGGTATCTTGGTGCATTTCAATAGCTACCAGAAAGTGACAACACAAGTGGGTGAGATGGGAAAGAAAGAACAGAACGATTTCCTCCAACGCTTGCAGCACTCAGCACAGACGTTTGCATGTCATTTTGTAACTCTAAGAAACTGGTTTGGCCACATTGGAGCACAGTGTGTAATTCTCATCTGTGCAGGACTGGAAGAACGTGGAGTACTTTTTCAGAGTGCAAATACAGATGACCAGTTTGCCTGTGATAGATGGTTTAAGAGTGTGTTCACAAGAAGGAGACGTGGAGCAAACTTGAATTTCTTTGCGAGAGTGTCAGAGACTGAAGGGCGAATAGGGACAGATATGTAAAATTAGGAGTGTCAAGGATAATGTGGATAGTCGAAATCTCTTTTCCCCATCACGAAGGACTCAACGCCCTCCGCTTCTTCCTTTCACGCTGTACCAAGCAGTACCCTTCCACTGACACCCTCCTTCGACTGACTGAACTGGTCCTCACTCTGAACAACTTCTCTTTCCAATCCGCCCACTTCCTCCAAACCAAAAGTGTAGCTATGGCCACCCGCATGGGCCCCATCTATGTCTGCCTCTTCGGAGGATATGTGGAACAGTCCATCTTCCGCAGCTACACTGGCACCATCCCCCACCTTTTCCTCCGCTACATTGATGACTGTATCAGCGCTGCCTCGTGCTCCCACGAGGAGATTGAACAATTCATCCACTTTACCAAAACCTTCCACCCCGAGCTCAAATTTACCTGACCGTCTCAGACTCCACCCTCCCCTTCCTAGACCTCTCCATTTTTATCTCGGGCGACCGAATCAACACAGACATTTACTATAAACCGACTGACTCCCAGAGCTACCTATACCACACCTCCTCCCACCCTGCCAAGAGTAAAAACGCCATCCCATATTCCCAATTCCTTCGTCTCCGCCGCATCTGCTCCCAGGAGGACCAGTTCCAATATCGAACAACCCAGATGGCCTCCTAATTCAAAGACCTAAATTTCCCCCCAGACGTGATCGACGATATTCTCCACCGTATCTCCTCCAATTTCCGCTCCTCCGCCCTAGAGCCCCGCCTCTGCAATCGCCACCAGGACAGAACCCCACTGGTCCTCACCTACCACCCCACCAACCTCCATGTACAGCGTATCATCCGCCGTCATTTCCGCCACCACCAAACGGACCACACCACCGGGGATATATTTTCCTCCCATCCCCTATCAGCGTTCCGAAAAGACCACTCCCTCCGTGACTCCCTCGTCAGGTCCACACACCCCCCCACCAACCCAACCTCCACTCCCGGAACCTTCCCCTGCAACCGCAAGAAATGCAAACCTTGCGCCCACACCTCCCCCCTTGCTTCCCTCCAAGGCCCCAAGGGATCCTTCCATATCCGCCACAAATTCACCTGCACCTCCACACAAATCATTTATTGCATCCGCTGCACCCGATGTGGCCTCCTCTATATTGGGGAGACAGGCCTCCTACTTGCGGAAAGTTTCAGAGAACACCTCTTGGACACCCGCACCAACCAACCCAACCATCCCGTGGCTCAACACTTCAACACCCCCAACCACTCCACCAAGGACATGCAGGTCCTTGGACTCCTCCATCGCCAGACCGTAGCAAAACGACGGTTGGAGAAAGAGCGCCTCATCTTCCGCCTAGGAACCCTCCAACCACAAGGGATGAACTCAGATTTCTCCAGTTTCCTCATTTCCCCTCACACCACCTTGTTTCCGTACCAACCCTCGAA
>NC_057717.1:56094199-56096326 GCF_004010195.1 Chiloscyllium plagiosum
TTCGATACACCAATTGAAGGAGGACCACATAATTAGAATGTCAGGAAAGTTAGGTTTTTAGAATTCTGGGAGGGCATTATTGTCAGAGTGTCTGTCATGAAGGAATGTATAATTGTCGGAATGCCCAATACTGAGGCAGTGCTTCATTGTGAAAAGTTCTAAAATGCGGGAGTGCTGCACGATGAGATGCTCAATACTGTGGTATAACAGCACTGTCAGAGGGTCAGAGTGATGGAGTGCCCTCTGACAATAAGGCACTGCCTCTGAACTGACCAAATGACTGTTGTGCAATTTCTCAGGTCTGTCTGTCCAAATGAGTGGCTCTCGCTCAGTACTTACCCTGTGATAATGATGCTCTCAGTATTTAGCACGTGACAATGAGCGACTCTCTACAGGCCGACCCTCCAGCAACGAGGTGCTGTCTCAGAACTGAGCTGCTGACAATTAGGCACTCACTTAGTATTGCCCCACCGATCATGAGGCTCTCCATTTGTACTGACACTCTGACAATAATGTATCCCTCAGTGCTGACCCTCTTAAAAAGAGCACTTATTCAAATATGAATCTGATGCGTAGCATCCCCTCGATTTTTATACCTTGCAATGAGGAATTGGCTCAGTATTGTACTTCTGGGAAATGAGCACTGCCTCAGAACTGAACCTCTGAAATTAATCTCTCCCTCAGGACTAACTTTTTGGAAATGTACCACTTGATCAGTCAGTAATACCTCCCCAGTTACAGAAACTCTGTTCAATGAAGCACTGACTCGGTATTGGCTGCCTGAGAATGAGGCACTCTCTGTCTAACGCCCTCACATTGCTGGTTCACCTGATTGCTGATCTTTTATTCATGTGTAACCCCCTCAATTCTAACCCTTTTAAATTGAGTCACTGCCTGAGCATTGACTCTTTGACAATGATGCACTTCCACAGGTCTGATCATCTTTCAGTGCTGAAAGAACTCTACCTATCTTCTGATGGAGCTGTAATACTCTGTACTGATAGAATTATGACCCCATACTCACCCACTCCTCTCCATGAGGCACTCGATCAGTATTTATCCACTCTTAAATATGGACTGTGTAAGAACTGAACCTCGGTCAATGAGGTATTTGCTCAGACCTGACCCACTGACTGATTGCTATTCCCTCAGTCTTGAACGTCTCACTTGGAAGCCATCCCTCAGCAATGACACTTTAACTATTAGGCGTTCCCTCAGTATTTTCTCTCTGAAAATGGGAGAGGCCCTCAATACTGTCACTCCAGCAATTTGGTAGGCCACAGAATCGTCCGGCTTGCAATCAGATACTTCCTCAACACTAACTCTGACAATGTGACCATCCTGAGTACTAACTAACAGTCATACACTACCTCAATACTGACCCAATAAATGTGTGGCACTCCCTCAAATCTAACAGAACGCGGCATTGGCTTGAGTCGATCCTCTGACCATGATGCACTTCATGAATATTGACCCTGTTCCTCAGGACAATGAGGCAGATTACCTGGACTGACATTCCAGCAATGATTACTTCCTCAGAAACAAAAATCTGAAAATGAGGCGCACTCTCAACTCTGACCACCACAAAGAGGCACTTCCTCACATTGACCCGCTGACAATGAGGCACTTTCACAATTCTAACACCTCAATAAGAGGCACTTCCTCAAACTGACCCTCTGACGATGATGCACTCCCTCAGTATTGATCCTCTGACAGTGTTGCAGTACCTCAGTATTGTCACTCTAATCGTCTGCCACTCCATCAATTCTGACTCCCTTACTTTGATTCACGCCTCAGAATGGACTCTGTGATCATCAGTCCCTTTCTCAGTACTGATTCTCTGATAATGAACGACACCCTCCAGAAACGAGGTGCTCCCTTAATTCTGAACCTCTTACATGGATTCTTTAAGATTCTGTTAACTCATTTTTTGATTCGTATCAGTCTAAACACGATGGCACAGCCAGCAGCACACAGAAATGTTGATAACTTTTACATTATCTGAGCGGACACCAATTGTTAAAGTTCAATTGAGAATGTAAATAATAAAAATTGTTGTAATTTACGTATGTGAGAAGAGAATCTAATATGTTAATTCTAACAGATGAGAGATTTAACAAACAATCA
>NC_057717.1:56096766-56119090 GCF_004010195.1 Chiloscyllium plagiosum
ACTCCCTTACTTTGATTCACGCCTCAGAATGGACACTGTGATCATCAGTCCCTTTCTCAGTACTGATTCTCTGATAATGAACGACACCCTCCAGAAACGAGGTGCTCCCTTAATTCTGAACCTCTTACATGGATTCTTTAAGATTCTGTTAACTCATTTTTGATTCGTATCAGTCTAAACACGATGGCACAGCCAGCAGCACACAGAAATGTTGATAACTTTTACATTATCTGAGCGGACACCAATTGTTCAAGTTCAATTGAGAATGTAAATATTAAAAATTGTTGTAATTTACGTATGTGAGAAGAGAATCTAATATGTTAATTCTAACAGATGAGAGATTTAACAGACAATCAAGGTATTTTTCAATGCATGATTTCAATTACATCACACTGTAAACTTTTACTACAAATGCTGTGTCTTAAAATCGTGTACTCCACAACCATGTGATGAAGGAGCAGTGATCCGAAAGTTAGTGCTTCCAATTTAACCTGTTGGACAATAAGCTCATCCTGTGTGATTTCCAACTTTGTACAACCCAGTCCAATACTGGCATTTCCAAATCATGACACTCTTACAGTTCTTATACCGCAGTTCAGACCCTCTAATCGTTCAGGTTTTCCTCAGCCTTTCGCCATTACAATAATGCACAGCTGCCGAACAGACCTCTGACAATGAGGCACACTGTCAGGACTGAATCTCTGACAAAAAGGCACGCCCTTCGTATGTACCATCTTATAGAGCAGTACATTTCTCAGTATTGACCCAATAATTGTCTCACACCCTCTCAGTTCAGACAGCACTACAATGAGGCATAATATTGACTGTTTTACTCATGCACTCAAAACTGGTAGAGATGGGTTGCCGCAGTTTTGCCCTTTCACAATTTGGTACACGCTGAAATCTGACCCTGTCAGATAAGGTAACTGTCTCAGTCTTGATCCTCTGACAATGATAATGTCCTTCAATACTGACAGAGTTGCACTGCCTCACAACTGACCTCTGACACTGTGGCATTGCCTCTGAAATGACTCACTGATAGCAGTGCTAAATCTCAGGACTTAAGTCAAAAATTCCGAGATCCGCTTGCTGAATGGAACTAGTACACACTGACACTAGCACGCTGCACGGTCTCGGCCGTAAAATTGCATCAGCTCTTTATATCCAGTGAGATGAATCAGTGACTTGTCAGATAGTCAGTGATGTAGGATTGGCTTAAAATTGACGGGGTACCCTCGCCCAATTCTCCCATTTAGCCGTCCGCTGCTCCAAATCTCCCATTCAAAATTGTTTTACCCCAATTCTCCCATTATTCAATGACCTGTTCTAAATCCGCCAATTTAAATAATCCATCGCCCAACTCCTCAATTTGGTAGATCTTTTCAATGATTCCCCACTTTTGTCGTCCGCTGCCAGAAGTCTTAAAATTAGGCATGGATAAGCTGGACTATTCGTGCTGTATATCTATGAACGATACGACTCCGCCGGCCTGTGCCAATTCTTGTACTTAGCCATTCTGCACAAATCCTGGAACAGCACCAACTCTCCAAATGAATGTTATCCTGCCCCAGCTCACCCACGCCAAATGCAGTGGCACCTGCATGAATTCTTTACTTATAAATGTCCTGCATAAATTTTCCTATTTATTTATTCCATGATACACGTTTTCCACGTATGGGTGCGCTGCCCACCATTTATTTTCATATAAACCCAAATTGACGGATGCTTGCAACATTTCTTGTGTTTAGTCATTCCCTACAAGTAGACCACCACTTAGACACGCTCTGCTACAAGTCTTTAATTTACTGACACTTCCACAAATTTTCCAACATAATGGCACTGTGCACCAAAACTCCCTTTTACTGATACTAACCAATCTTCCACTTATTCATAAAATATTCTAATTACATTTACTTATAGCCTAATTCTTACATTTACTGATGTCCCAGCCGAAGTCTACATTTAGGGGTGGTCTACTCAATTCTCACACATACAGATACCATGTCCCAATTCCCTAATTTACTTCCACTGAGCACAGTTCTACCATTTACAGTGGCACAGGTTCTCAGTACTTTGTACTGCGAAGTCACAGTGCCAGGGAGCCAGGTTCGATTCCAACTGCGGGCAACTGGCTGTGTGAAGTTTGCATATTCTCCCCGTGTGTACATGCATTTCTTCCAATTCTCTGGTTTCGTCCCACAACCTAACGATGTATAGATCAAATGAATTGGCCATGGCAACTTATTATAATATTAGGTGGAATTCAGAGAGTAATGGGTCTGGGTTGCTTCCGCTTTGGAGGATTGGTGTTGACGTTCTGGCTCAAATGGCTTACTTGACACTGTAGGGAATCTAATCCAGCATTTCCCTGCAACGGTTTACCGATTTAGTTGTCCACTGCCAGAATTCTCGAGTTTTGGCGTGCCCTGCATCAAATCTCCAACTTACCAAAACTGCACAAATCGTCTCTTTAGTGGAGAACTCCAAATCTCTCCCACTGAGTGTTGTCTTTACCCAATTCGCCCATTTACGCTAATACGGATTTTTCACATAATGGGGCTTTGCTCAATTTTCTTACCATTTAGTTGTGCCCTGTGGTGAATTTCCACTTTACTACTCCATTGAACCATTTTTCCTACTTACTGATTCTCTGCCCGCATTATCCAACTTACATGTGCTCTTAATAGCACTCTGCAAAAATTCTCCATTTCAGTGTTGCTCTCCATCATTTCTCATATTTACTGCTGCCCTGGTCAAATTCTCCCAGTTGGGGGGTGCCATGCTCTAATTCTCTGATTTACTGGTCTCATATCCGAATTCACTAATATATTTTCACTCTGCAGTTCTTCCATTTTTGTAGGTCGTGCAATAATTCTCCGATTTAGGTTTCCACATCTCTGCATCAACTCTCCATTTATTAATCCAGCCCACATCCTCTTTTCGTTGGCAATTCTCTGACTGAGTATTATCCTGCTCCAGTTCTCTCACATTAGTGCACTATTTCTCTAATGTATTTGCGCTGGCACCAATGTTCCCCTTTACTTATACCCTGATAGATTTTAGACAATAGGTAATAGGTGCAGGAGTCGGCCATTCAGCCCTTCGAACCTGCACCGCCATTCAACATGATCATGGCTGATCATTCCTAATCAGTATCCTGTTCCTGCCTTATCTCCATAACCCTTGATTCCACTATCTTTGAGAGCTCTATCCAACTCTTTCTTAAATGAATCCAGAGACTGGGCCTCCACTGCCCTCTGGGGCAGAGCATTCCACACAGCCAACACTCTCTGGGTGAAGAAGTTTCTCCTCATCTCTGTCTTAAATGGTCTACCCCGTATTTTTAAGCTGTGTCCTCTGGTTCGGCACTCACTCATCAGCGGAAACATGTTTCCTGCTACCAGAGTGTCCAATCCTTTCATAATCTTATACGTCTCAATCAGAGCATCTCTCAGTCTTCTAATCTCAAGGGTATACAAGCTCAGTCGCTTCAGTCTTTCAGTGTAAGATAATCCCGCCATTCCAGGAATTGACCTCGTGAAACTACGCTGCACTCCCTCAATAGCCAGAATGTCTTTCCTCAAATTTGGAGACCAGAACTGCAGTAGTCCAGGTGTGGTCTCACCAGGCCCTGTACAGCTGCAGATGCAGCTCTTTGCTTCTATACTCAATTCCTCCTGTTATGAAGGCCAGCGTGCTATTAGCCTTCTTCACTACCTGCTGTACCTGCATGCTTGCCTTCATTGACTGGTGTACAAGAACACCCAGATCTCTCTGTACTGCCCCTTTACCTGTTCTTGCCACCAAAGTGGATAACCATACATTTATCCACATTAAACTGCATCTGCCATGCATCAGCCCACTCAACTACCTTGTCCAGGTCACCCTGTAATCTCCTAACATCCTCATCACATTTCACCCTGCCACCCAGCTTTGTATCATCAGCAAATTTGCTAATGTTATTGCTGATACCATCTTCTATGTCATTAACATATATTGTAAAAAGCTGCGGTCCGAGCACTGATCTCTGCAGTTCCCCACTGGTCACTGCCTGCCATTCCGAAATGGAGCCGTTTATCACTACCCTTTGTTTCCTATCAACCAACCAATTTTCAATCCAATCTAGTACTTTGCCCCCAATACCATGCGCCCTAATTTTACTCACTAACCTCCTGTGTGGGACTTTATCAACAGCTTTCTGAAAGTCCAGGTACACTACATCTACTGGATCTCCCTCGTCCATCTTCAGAGTTAAATCCTCAAAAAATTCAAGAAGAATTGTGAAGCATGATTTCCCTTCAAATATCCATGCTAACTCTGTCGTATCCTGTTACTACTATCCAGATGTGCCGAAATTTCGTCCTTTATAATAGACTCCAGCCTCTTTCCCACCATTGAGGTCAGACTATCTGGTCTATAATTTCCTGCTTTCTCTCTCCCCCCTTTCTTAAAAAGTGGTATAACATTAGCCACCCTCCAATCCTCAGGAACCGACCCCGAATCTAGCGAACTCTGTAAAATAATCACCAACTCATCCACGATTTCCCGAGCCACCTCCTTCAGTACCCTGGGATGCAGACCATCAGGCCCCGGAGACTTATCAACCTTCAGACCTAACAGTCTCTCAACATCAAATTCTGGCAAATATAAATTCCCTTAAGTTCAGGTCCTTCAGCCATTGTCACCTCAGGGAGATTGCTTGTGTCTTCCCCAGTGAACACAGATCTGAAGTACCCATTTAATTCCGCTGCCATTTCTTTATTCCCTGTAATATATTCCCCTGTTCCTGTCTTCCAGGGCCCAATTTTAGTCCTAACCGTTTTTATCATTGCACATACCTAAAAAAGCTTTTACTATCCTCCTTTATATTTTTGGCCAATTTACCTTCGTACCTCATTCTTCCTCTGAGTACTTCCTTCGTAGTAATCCTCTGTTGCTCTTTAAAAGCTTCCCAGTCCTCAGTTTTCCCACTTATCTTTGCTATGTTATACTTTTTCTCTTTTAACTTTATATGTTTCTTAACTTCCCTCGTCAGCCACAGCCACCCATTCCTCCTCCTGGGATCTTTCTTCCTTTTATGAATGAACTGATCCTGCAACTTCTGCATTATACACAGAAATATTCGCCATTGTTCCTCTACGGTCATCCCTGCTAAGTTATTGCACCATTGAACTTTGGCACGCTCCTTCCTCATAGCTCCATAGTTTACTTTATTCAACAGAAGTACTGTCAGTTTCGACTATACCCTCTCCCTCTCAAATTGCAGATTGAAGGTTAATGTATTATCGTCACTACTTCCCAATGGCTCCTTCACTTTGAGGTCTCTGACCAATTCTGCTTCGCTACACAATACCAGATCCAGAATTGCCTTCTCCCTGGTCGGCTCCAGCACCAGCTACTCTAAGAATCCATCTCTGAAGCACTCCACAAAGTCTCTTTCTTGAGGTCCAATACCATCCTGATTCTCCCAGTCTACCTGCATGTTTAAATCCCCTAAACAACTGTACTAACATCTTTATGACAGGCCAATTTCAGCTCCTGATTCAACTTACATCCGACATCCAGACTACTGATTGGGGGCCTGTAGATGACTCCCAAGAGCGTCTTTTTCCCCTTAGTATTTCGCAGCTCCATCCACACTGACTCTATATCTCCTGACTCTAGGTCCCCCCGCGAAAGGGACTGAATTATCTCCCTTACCATCAAGGCCACCCCACCCCCTCTGCCCGTCGGTCTGTCCTTACGATAGCACGTGTAGCCTTGAATATTCATTCCCCAGGCCCTGTCCACTTGAAGCCACGCCTCTGTTATCTCCACACTATCGTATCTGCCAATTTCCAAAAGAGCCTCAAGCTTATCCATCTTATGTCTAATGATTCGTGCATTCATGTATAGCATTTTAAATTTGTTACTGCTCTCACCCTTCCCAGCAACCCCTATTTCACTCAGTTTTCTTTTCATTTAGCGTTAACCTGAACCGAATCTCCAATTTAAAAAGGTCTGAAACATTTCTCCTTTTTTATTGATTCCCTACCCAATTCTCCCACTTATATTTTCTCTGCTATAATTGTGTAAATTATCGGACCTCGCACCTTTTGTGTAATGTAATGGCACTGTCTGCAAAATACCCATTTCCGGATACTCACATATTTTCTCATTTTGTAATACTCCTATATTCATTCTTCCTTTTCCTGATGCCTAGTCAAATTCTGCAATTTCGGTGTGCTCTACTCAAATTGGACTATTTACTGTTACTGTGCCCCAGTTCTCTAATTTAGTTCCACTGTGCACATGTTCTTCCATTTAGTATTTCCCTGCAACAACTCTCCCATTCTGCTGCCAGAATTCTCGAATTTTGCCCTGCATCAAATTACCAAATTAACACTTCTGCACAAATCGCCCCATTAATGGGGAACTGCGCCAACTCTCCCACTGAGTATTGTCTTGCTCGAATTTCCCATTTACCTGAACACATATCTTCCACATAATGGTGCCCTGCACATTTTTTTCATAGAGTGGTGCCCTGCATTGAATCTCCACTTTACTGCTCCTTTGCAACATTTTTCCGATTGCAAGCGGGCATCAGAGCCGCCCTGCTTTTGCCACGGGACTATGCCTACATCAGGAAACTATAAGAATTCATTTTGTGTTTTAAAAAGCAGTCGCAGCTTTAAACCCACAGAACTCAGCAGCTGCCGGTCCGCCCACGTGACCGGGAGATAGGCGACAGAGGACAGATAAAATCCACACTACCCATGACTCATAGACCAAAACTCCGGAATTAATTAATATGGAAACACATCTCCTAATCACATCAAGAGGCTGATATCAGACCAATACACACCAACACCCCAAGGGAACAAAGGGGTTGCTAGCCCCTGCCCTCACAGAGAGAGACAAGCAGATAATACCCGGACCCGTTATACATAAACCAATTAGCACCCTATTGTGCATGCCCTGCAACTCTCCTGGGATGGCAGGAATCATTCTATTTGCTCCTACTCCAGTGATGATGGGGAACATATCATCCCATTCATCCTCAAATTCCACACATCCTGACAACTAAAAGTATATAATAAGTAGTCGCGCGCGGGAACAGCAGAGCAGCCGAGATTCGGACCACGGTTGGTCTCTGTCGGCGTTACTGTAGCAATAAACGTTACCGATTGTTGAACCGCACTCTGGGCTCGGACTGATATCATTTCATCCGCGCTAACACTATTTACTGATTCAATTCTCCGTCTTCTTCAATTAACACATGCTCTTCTGAGCACCTTGCGTCAATTTTCCCATTTCGTGCAACACTGCATCGATTCTCCCATTCGTGTTACACCGCACCAATTATTCTATTTAGTGCTACACTGCATCAATTCTCACATTTAGTGCTCCACTCCACCAATTTTCCCACTTCGTGTGAAGCTGCACTAATTCTCCCACTGAGTTCTGGAATGTACTAATTCTAAGTTTAGTGCTACGCTGCCTCAAATATTCCATTTAGGGCTGCACTGAACTCAACCAGTTCTCCCACTTAGCGTCACCGTGCCCAATTCTCCCACTTAGTTCTCCAATGCGCCAATTCCTCTACTTAGTGCGATTCTGCACCAGTTGATCCATTTAGTGCGAGACGACACCGATTTTCCCTTTTTGTGCGAGACTGTCACAGTTCTCTCATTTACTGCCACACTGCACCTATCGTACCATTCAGTGCTACACTGCAACAATTCTCCCATTAATGTTGCACTGCATCTATTCTAACATTTAGTACTGCACTGCACCAATTTTCGTATTTAATGCTACACTGTAACAATTTTCCCATTTCGTGCAAGACTGCACCTGTCTCTCATTTAGTGCTGCACAACAACAATTCTCCCACTTACTTCCACACAGCACCAAGTCTCCCATTTCGTACAATACTGCATCAGTTCTTAGGTTTAGTGCTACATCTTACCAATTCTTTTTCTACACTGCCCAGTTCTTCCATTTCGTGCTATACTGCAGCAGTTCTACCATTAGTTGTACACATCAATTCTTCCATTTCGTGTTACACTGCACCAGTCCTCGAACTTAATGTCACATTGCCCCAATTCTCCCATTTAGTGCTATAGGGCTGTAATTGTCTCATGTACTGCTACTCTGCTCCAATTTCTGAGTCTAGTTCCACTCTAGAAGAGGGTCAATATTGAGGCAGTGCCTTATTTTAAAGGACTCAGAACTCAGTGAGTACAAAGTAATTAGAGATTTGTCCGAAGGTCTTACAGTTCGAGCAGATGGTCAGAACCGAGGGAGTACCTCTTTTGCCAGGGGGTCAGAATTCCAGGGTGTGCATTTCTGGCTGTGTGAAATACCTGAGCCCGCGCCTCATTTCTGGAGGGTCAGAGCTGAGGGACTGCCTCATTGACAAATGTTCGATACTGAGGCAGTGCCTCACGGGTCAGAACTGAGCGAGTGTTTGCATTCAGAGTGTGAGGACTGAGGTTCTGCAGCTCTTTGAAAGGATCATTATTGATTGACAACCGGAAGCGGCAGGGACAGACCACTATAAACACCGGAGGAAACATCAAAGAAGCGCTTCGCAGGAGGCTCCCAAGCACTGATGATGTCGCCTAGCCAGGGGACGAAACGTTTGGAACAAAAACTTCCAGCTCGGCGAACAGAACCACAACATACAGAAACTGTCCAGTGTCTAATAGTAACAGATGAGATTATTTGCCTTCTTCTGGAACTGTTTCCCTGAGATCATGTTAATTTTTCAGATATATGGACAAAAATGTAGCATTTCTCAATGGAGAATCCGGTTGGTGTGCCAATTCAAAATTGGTGAAATAACAGAGGGATGAATGTCAAAGTGTGCGTTCCAGGAATACAGTTTGCTCTTGCGATCAATTTGGCGGGGTCCAAGGTGGGAGTGACACCCCTTGTTTTAGAAATGCTAAAGGAAGACTAGGGAAATGATCAGTGAAAACAAAGTACCCTGGAACGTTTCCAGATTGTGTAGTAACAATTACCCAATTGCACGAAGCAAAAAGTGAAGAGAAAGATGAAGGACTAGAGGTGCAGTTAGAGGAAACCCTGTTTGACATAATGGCGCAGGACAAACCTAAACAGTTAGCGGGTCAGTCCTGAAATTCTAATCGATTGTCTATAAAGAAGAGACAATAACAGATACATATATTGATGTAGACTTCGAAAAGGATTCTGAATGCATTCCCAATGGTTATTATCAGAGCGATAGACTCTAAAGATGAAAATGGAACGCACGACAGGTTAGGTAGGGCAGCGGGGAAATGGCTGGCTGTGCCCCAGTCTTTTTGCTGGTAGCACATAAAGAGTAAGTATTACAACTGGCATATGAATTATAAATTGAATGTCATCTGGGTGCGAGGAAAACTCAGACTAAGGAACAAAGGCAGTTCAATTGGCCTGGACTGCACAAGGATGTGGTTAAGGTTTACTGTACTCTTCAACCTTGCCCAATAGTTGGTAAGCCACAGGCACTAAAAACAAAACAGCATCTTTGTTGACTATTCCCGCATTTGAAGTACCATTGATGTGGGTTATGATTGATTGTGTAAGTTCCCTCCTTTATACTAAAAGTGGGAAACAATATTTGTTAACCATAATAAATGTGCCTACCAGATATATAGAGAAAGTTACATGAAGCCAGATTGGAAAAAAAAAAAACTACCGAGTAGATCATGCGAATATGTAGAAATCTTGTTATTGCCGAGACAGTGAAATTGAGAAACAGTTGTAAGTTACTGTCCTGCAGAGTGAAGAACAAAATTCAGGTATCATGGATTTTGATGTTCTCAAAAATACGTTATAGAGTCACAGAGACACAGGGATATGGATTTTGATGTTCTCAAAAATACTTTATAGAGTCACAGAGACACAGAGATGTACAGCACGGAAACAGATCTTTCGCTCCAACTCGTCCATGCCGATCACATATCCCAACCCAACCTAGTCCCACTTGCCAGCAAACGCCCCATATACTTCCACATCCTTCCTGTTCATATACCCATCCAGATGACTTTTATTTGTTGCAATTTTTCTAGCCTCCACCACTTCTTTTGGCATTTAATTACATACACACACCACCTTCTGCACGAAAAAGATGCCACTTAGATGTATTTTATGTATTTCCCCTCTCACTCTAAACCTGTGGAATTTCCATGATCATCGTCAATGAAGGAAGTGCTTTGATATTCGGGATTGAGTTGCTTCTTCTGGAAGTTTGTTGAATATTTCAGTAGCGTTGTTGCACCACTGTCGGATTTGCTAAAGTTGAACACTAATTTTCACTTCACAGAAAAATACCGGGGGAGTTTGTGAATGTAAAAGTAGTAACAACGACGGCATCAATTCAAGCTACACCATTTGTTCTGAAACCCTTCGAAGTTGCAGTTGATGTTAGCGATATAGGAGTTGGGGTTGTATTAATACAGAAGGATAATAATGAACTTAAACAGCCAATCCTCTACTTTCCAAAAAAAACCGTCAGTATCCATGAGTGAAAATACTCTACCACGAAAAAATAATTATTGCAAGCAGTACTGGCACGAAACATTATAATGTTGGATGCTACGAACAACGTGCTGGAAAACATGTACATAGAAAACAGTCCTCTCATATTTTGTGGAAAGATCTAAAGTCTTTATAATTGGATTCTTGTGTTATAGACTTCTAACTTACAAATTGGACATATTGCGCTTTGTAAAAATGTGGCAGTGAATTCGTCATTGCGAAATTAAAGGAAAAACGTGTAGATATATGTGACAGATTCCAATGTATATATATTTCAAAGTTAATATGAAAAATAACGCAGGTGAATGACATATGTATTTCATAGTAAAAGAATTAAGAATTAGGGATAAAGTCTTTTAATTATGGTGACTCTTGTTTTCTTAAGGGGGAGGTGTTACGGAGGCGAAAGAATGTTTGAATACTAAAAGATTGAAAGTGTTTCTTTTTCTGAATTGAAAGCATCGCCACAGGTGTCAGCGAAAGAGCTGTTCCAAAGGTAATAATTGGCTGTTAAATGCAAACCTTAGTTTTAGCTGTTGTTTTGACAACAATTGGAAAATAACCAATTCGTTTAAGTTATGCTCAGGATATCAGAAGCCAATTGATTTTGTATTTTATTGTTTTGACACCTGGAAACCAAACAAAATTTGAAAAAATTAACGTGTCATGGAATGTATATAAACCCTGCATTTTGTAAATTACGGGGAGAACAACTGCCATCGAACAACAGAGAAAGTGTTACAGAGCCGGAGCGATAACTTCCCATTTAACATCTTGCACTCAAATTAGAAAACGCTTTCTATCACTCATTCTTTTTCATGCAAAAATTATTTGCAGTCACATAAATGAATGTCAAGCCAAAGAGATCACCAGCCGGACTGAAGACAGGAGAGAAGACAGAGACAGTTTGGTCTTGAGATTAATTTGGATGTAATGTTTTATACGTGGTTTAATGGAACAGCATATTTTTACAATGTTGGAATCAGATAGGAAGTATTAAAGAGAAAAAGGTAACTTGGAAATAAAATTGCTGCTGTTTAGTGTTCATCATTAAATATCAGAAAATAAATTGTCATATTTCTTTAACTGGTTGACTTTAGGGTTTCTCTGTCGCTCACAATTTAACAGACTATGAGGTGAGGCGAGCATTGCTGGGCGTTTGGTGTAGTTAACAGAGAAGTTCGAAATCCGTGTTGGAGCAATACCTATTCTCTGTGTTCTCCAATCAGCCAATCCTCTATCCGTGCCAAGTATGTTTTCGTGAAAGCAAAATTCCATTTCACAACCCTACTGGATTTGCTTTATTTCAGGCCGTAGCCAATAGAATAGTTAAAATGGGGTAAAATGTTTCATTGGGGGTTCCAGAAAACTTTCAAAAAGGTGCCACTGAAGAGGATACTAAGCCAAATTGGCATTTCTAGGATTGGAGGGACTGTCCTGGAATGGATTGAGAATTCTTTAACATTCTGAAATCTAAGTATGAACAAATGGATTTGTTAGTCCCCAACTATTCACAAATTACTGATGAATTTCATGGATGGACAAAATCTAATGTTTCCATGTTTGTTGATGATGCAGAACGAAATAGGAATACAAGTGTTGTGGAGGAAACAAAAGGGACATGAACAGTCCGTCAGATGTTGCTTTTCTGATTTCATTGATGGGATGTGATCATAACTTGCAATGCCATAATTTCTGTCGAATCTGTAATTGCCTGGAGAAAGTGTCTGTGAGCTGCGTTCCTGACCCATTGCAATGCTTTGGGTGCAGGGGCAGAGACAGTACTGGGTGGATAGAGCGTGGCTTGGAGGGAACCAACAAAATGTTGATGTTCCCGAGTGCCTGGTACTCCTAACCTTCTAGGTTTTATTTCTTCCATGTTTCTGTGAACTGCTGTGGAAAGAGCATTCCTGGGTGACCTCCGTGATGCTTGTAGATCTCTTGTTTATTTATGCTTTAGTTATGAGATGTGAGTATTTCCGGGTGAGCCATCATTCTGTATTAATTTTAATTTGCCCCTGAGAAGGCGGTGGAGAGCTGCCTTCTTGAGCCTCTGCACCAGATTTTGGAATTATTGTTATCTGTGTCAACGTTAGCAGTTGCTACAACAGTCGTCATGTCTGTAACTGCACATAGATAATGCAACTCTCCCTTTATATGTGAGATCCTCCTCTACGTAATACACTTACAGTTCCTCACAATATTGCAACTAGACCATTCCCTTCCATGCTATTGATCTCTCAAATCTCCTCAGTTCAGTTAAAAATTCTGATCGCTTCTAACCTCTGCTTTTTTCGCAATTTGTCCCTAATCCAATGCCCAGGAACACACGATATATCTTGATGTAATTGCAGCAAATACTCATCTTTCAATGTCTCTGTGAATTACAATGGCTAGATGTGTACAATGGTTTTGTCAAGTTGTTCAGGCACTTCTCACCCTCCTTATCGTATAACATCATCAAACCTCAAGAACGCCACTAATTCTATAATCTCATCAAACCCTGACAAAGCTCCCATTCTCTGTGTCTTCCTGCACTGAGTCTCCTTGAACCACATCACATATGGTGATGGGCGGCACGGTGGCACAGTGGTTAGCACTGCTGCCTCACAGCGCCTGAGACCCGGGTTCAATTCCCGCCTCAGGCGACGGACTGTGTGGAGTTTGCACGTTCTCCCCATGTCTGCGTGGGTTTCCTCCGGGTGCTCCGGTTTCCTTCAACAGTCCAAAGATGTGCAGGTCAGGTGAATTGGCCATGCTAAATTGCCCGTAGTGTTAGGTAAGGGGTAAATGTAGGGGTATGGGTGGGTTGCGCTTCGGCGGGTCGGTGTGGACTTGTTGGGCCGAAGGGCCTGTTTCCACACTGTAATGTAATCTAATCTAATCTAATATGACAGTACTCCCTCAACCGTTACTGTGTCCATTCACTGCAAATCTCCTAACTCTGTAACATCTATAACTCTTTGACATTCTTTGACATTTTCCTCTCTTGATAATCTGGTTCATGCCTACCACGCTCTCAGTCACTCGAACCCCGTCTGTCAACTCTAATGCTCCTCCTTCTTTCACTGCATTCCAATCACAACATTGATCCTGTGAGGAAGCAAGAAGCAATGGAATGTTGTAAGTCTCAGCAGAGGCTTGAGGCCTACCATTATCCGGAAATCCCAAAGGCAGAAAAAAGAGACCCAGCAGCACAGAGCCGGAGAATATGAAACAGCGGTGAGGATCGAGTCATACTGGCACTTCAAGTTGGAAAGACAGCGCAATGTTAAGCTGTATATTGTATTGGGAATGAGTCACAAGGGACCGACCATATGTGGGAACCACTTGGAGCAGACGCTCGAGGTAATTCACATCAGGGAGTTACAGACACAGCAAAATTGGGAGGATAGAAACCCACAATGTGGATCAAGGCCGAGTTCTGGCTGGGACTAACAGAGGAGGTGATCCTGTGAGGGGAGAGAGTGGAGAGTGACCTCGAGAATTAGATTACTGGGAGTCACAAAGACAGTGACTCTGTGAGTGAGCAGATAGGACTGGGAGCTAGAGGTTTACTTGTACCAGTGAGACTCGGAAATCTGCTTCTAGAACCCATTCTCCAGTTCAGAGTTTGAAGGAAAATCCAGAGACATCACAGAAAAGTTGAAGATTCCTTGACTGATAATAAACTGTTACTCGTGACATACTGTAATTTGATTTGAACGAGCAAAGTGATTTTTTTTATGTTCTGAAAGAATGGCGAAATCAGGAGTGTCAGGAATAATCGAAAATCTGAGCGAATGCAACATGGTAATCTCAAAGTTCTTGCAAGAAGGGCATTATAGGAAGGATGTGGAAGGTTTGCAAAGGGTTCAGAGGAGATTTACTTGGATGTTGCCTGGTATGGAGCGAATATCTTCAGAGGAAAGGTGAGACTCTTGAGACGTGACTTACTTGTGACCTCTCAGAAAATCAGAGGGTGAGATAGGGTGGACAGCGAAAGTCTTTTTTCCTTGGATAGCGATGGCTAGCACCAGAGAGCAGAAATTTAAATTTAGGGTGATAGACATAGGACAGATGTCAGAGGTAGTTTATTATTCAGAGAGTATAGAGGCTTGGAACTCACTGCCCACAGCAGTGATAGACTGGGTAACTTTAAGGTCATTGAAATGATCGCTGATTAGGCATATGAACGAGATTGGAATAGCGTAGGTTAGACGGGCCACAGTTTATTTTCACATGTAAGAGTATCGTCGAGGGTCGAAGTGCCTGTACTACGCTGTAATATTCTATATCCTACATTCTATGTGTTTGTGTGCTTGCCGTCTCGGTGGGCGTATTTCAAACTGCTTTCAGCACCTTTACAAGTTTCAATCAGCGTACGGGTCTCATCCTGCACAACCACAATGCGAACGTCATTCAACAACCTCGCTCAGCATTACGGAGCGAACCTCGTATCATCAAGTTCCACGTGACGGCCTTTGACCATCCTATACATAGACAATGTCCTGCCGAATAAAACGGATATTGATGCAGAGATCCAGCACTGTTTCCAGTATGTTAGCACAGCCTTCGGTCGTCTGAGTTAAAAGGTATTCGAAGACAACAATATCAGATCCATCACCAAGCCCACGGTATGCAGAGCTGTCGTGGTTTACCCTTGTCTATGGCTCTGAAAGAGGCAACTCAAGGTGCTGGAGCAGTCCAACCAATGCTGCCTGTTCAGCGTCCTGTGATTTCACTTAGAGGTCAAAACGAGCGTCCACGACCAGGCCAACAACCACATCATCGAGGCACTGACCCCACCCTCCTTGGTTGGCTACAAAGGGACGGGCACGTCGTCCCTATGACCAACACGATATTCTCCAAGCTGGTGCTCTTTTCACGATTGGAAACGGCAGGTGAGCCTCACATGAACAAAGGGAGTGTTTCAGGGATGCCTTCAAGGCCTCACTGGGCAGGTGCCGCATTCCCACAGCCACGTGCGTATCACTGGGCCAAGACTGTCCAAAGTGAAGGAGATGCATTGGGGAGGTGTCGAGCACCTCGAGACTTGCCGTTTGGAAATGGGGGAATACAGGAGAAAACTTCACGAGGAGCGCACTTCCACAACAGGACTAACCTCTGCCGCATGTGTAACAGAGGCTGTGGAAGCCACATCAGTTCGTACAGCCGCCTCCAGACTCAACCTGTGAGCAGGAGAGTTTCATCCTCGTCTGTGATCCACCGCCAATGAATGATTAGATATGAAGTTTGAATACCTTCACAATTATCACAAATTCCAATAATTCCCTGCCACTTGCAGTGTCTCACAATGTAATACTGTAAGAGGGACTAAATGCTGTCTTTCCGCTTTGGTTTTCTGAACGTCATTCTCAAGAATTTGGATTCGTACTCATTCATAATTTGACAACTCATATTTTCTTGGTCATTGCATTGTTATCCCGAACTATGGGAGTACCCCATCCTGGTTCTCATTCTGCCTGACTTTCTGCAATGTTGTGTTGCTGGGAATATTAATTAACTACACTGTTGTCCACACTGACATAACTCCACGAAAGCGATCAGGTAGAAATCCTAAGTTCCAAGTGCATATATCTCTTTGCTGATTCTTTGTGGATTTAATTAAACAATCAGTAATTTACTTTTTTTAATCACAACTTCCTGTCACAAACTTATTTACTGATGTACAATTTTAGTTAAAGTGTGTTCATCCTTGTTTCTTTCTGGTTGTCTTCAGCCACATCCCAAAGGTGTTCCAATATTTTAACCTTTCTATTTGAACTTGGAACTTGCCGTTCATTTTTGCCCTATCACCCCTCATCTGTGTCAGTTTAAATCATTCTGTATAATTCCAGTCATGTGACTGACCAAGATCCTGCTAAAAGCACTGTCCCATAGGAGCCCATCACAATATAATAGTTCACTTCTCTCTGAAAACTGGTTGTGGTGCCCCCTGACTCGAAACCACTTCTGACACCATTGCTTGATCGTAAAATCTTCCAGCAGTCTTTTGGTATCGTTTAGTAGCATTCCCACACTGTGTGGGTCTAATTGCTACCTCCCTTTTGGCCTCTTGGTCTTGCCGCTGGTCTGAGATCCTGAGTGAACACTCCAAGGAGATACAGCAGGACAGGACAAGGATTGACACTGGGATTTTCTGGAAATCTCGTGGGCTCAGTTCGATTATAAGTTGTAACTCTCACTGCATCAGCCTAACTTCTGAGTCTGCCTATTTCTCTGTCACTTGTAGGTGATCAGGATATCCATGAATCAGTGGAATTCCTATTTCCAGTTTCGTCCATCACCTCATTGAAAACGATTTGTCAGCCAGAGATCTAAGGACTGGTTTCTGGAGCCGTCAGTAAATCCTGCAGACTGGAAGATCATTCACAGTAAACAGCGCAGGGAGATCTTCCATTTTCAGTCCCACAAAACATTACAAACATCCAGTGCTGGGCAAGGACAGAAAAGATCTAAGCTTCATTAGGTGGTGGTCATTTTGTGAGGGTCCTGTTTTCGCCTGTGCTGTACCAATCCTCAATGCGACGCCCCAGGATATCCTGGTCATCAATCCTGGCCCATGCTGCCTTATTGATTTATGCAATATATTCTAGTCCATATAATTCTTTCTCTGTTTGTAACCTGCCCTCGTCCACAAAACGGTCCCTACCTCTGACAGCTTCACGAATTACTAACACCTTAATCCGTGAAAGTCTCCAGTAGATACTATCTTTCTTTATGTCCATAAACCCCGACAGTCACATCTAACCCTGTAAACCTCTCCCAGCAGGAGAATCCTAAATGTCTGTGTTATTGCCTTTAACCCCTACATTGTCCCCACCTGGGTAATCTTCTCCAACAGGTAAGGTGCATCTTGTCTGTGAAAATTTCTTCAATCCTTTTAGTCATCTCGAAATTGTGTAATCCCTTCCACTCCTCCCTATCTTTGTATACTATGCAAAGTTCCTGTGAATCTCACCATCTGTGTAATTTATCAAAAAAAAAACCGACCTTAGTTACATCATTCAGCTATTAAAATCATCCTTGCCTGTGAATGTCATCCTGTGCTACGCTCCCTATTATGATATTTAGTCTCTATAATCCGAATGATGACAATAAACTCCTCCCCGGTAAAACACACCCAACATCTGTAAAATCTGTTGTTTCCTACTACTCTTCCTATGAATGTAATATTATTCAGTAATGACAAATCTTTGTACATTTAACGTCATCCCCATATGACATCATATTTTTAAATGAATACTACCTTCATAAGCTTCCAAAATTCTCCCTGTGAATGTCATTATATCCCTTCGCTACAAACGTTTGTTTCCTTGCGAAGTCCTCCCACTTCTTCAAGCCATCCCCAACACGGTCATATGTTCCAGGTATCGCAGGCCTCCATATCTCTGAAAAGTCTCTTTCTGTTATTAGGGAAATCTGCATCACGAAATCCCATCAGTGGCTGCCATATCAGAGTATGGGATGAAAGCCGTAATAGTGTACTGAGTTAGCAGATCAGACATGATCACACTGAATGGTGCAGCAGGCTCGTCTGAAAAGATGGCCGACACCCACCACTGTTTCCTGTGTTTCTCTTTAACTCCATACATCCTTCAATCCAAGAACACTCCATATTTGTTAAACCCGCTCCAATAACCTCTAAAACTCTCGATCTTTGTAACTCAGTTTTGCTTTGAAACTGTCCCTGTCACTGTAACTTGATATCCTACAGTGTCTCAATCCATCCCGATCCTTTTCTGTTTCTCGTATCTGTCCAGCTGTCACTGTTTTTATAACAGTATCCTGCAGCTTGAAACCTGATGATTGCTGAAACCTCTTCAATCACTGTACTTTCTCTGTTTCCCCTGCTTATATACACCTTCTAAACTGTAGGACCATCTGCAGACTCTAAACCCCACCAATGACCACTAACTGACTCCACTCCCGTCCCTACATCTTTAATCTCAGACAGTCCGTTCAGCGACTTTTATTACTGAGAGCTCCCCATTTCCAAAGCTAATTCACTTCCTGCAATCTAAGAATCTGTATCCCACCCTGTCACCAAGCTACGAGTCTCTCTATCATCCGTTAACTTCTGCATGCATGCAGAACATCCATGCATCTCTTAGCTCATCCAGTCCCATTCGGCTTCCCATTCTTGTGTTAACTAAAGGTTGAAACACTCCTTTTGTGTATCTTACTAATGTCAACAAACATTTTTCTCCCTGTAAACTGCACCATCCCCTCAACTATCTCCACAAACACCTGCTTCCCCGAAAGCACACCCTTTCTATGTATCATCCATCAGTCTTGACAACACCCCAATCGATGGTGTCCCGAAAATCTTCAAGAGTTGGGTCGTCCCTGCCAAACTCCCGATCTGTAGCACCAATCCCAATCCTTATGACGCTTAGCTTCCGGTAACACTCACTTTCAATGCCAGCTCATTCAGTCTGTTTTATATCTGTAAACTCCTTTTGTTCAAATTTTAGAACCTTATCGAAATAAATGTCACCCTTCCCTACAAACTTCCCTACTTCTTCAATTTATACAATGCTCCATTTCTGTGTAAAAGTCTCCAAACCAGGAAACCTGGGAGACTCCATAGCCTTCTTATATCTGCAACCTCCAGAACTTAAAAGCTTACTAACATCTGTAAATGTCTTCATATCTTTTCCATATCTCGGTTAGTTCCTCTGATATATACTTTTCCCTGAAACCTTTTCTGTCTGGGCCTCTCAGTCATCCCTACCCCAACCTCTAGAATCGAATCCAGCTCCATTGATCTCTGTAAATTTCTCCAATTCCTAAAACACTTCGACCTGCCAACATTCTTGACGACTTACAGCTCTGTTTAACTCGAAGATCCTTGAGCACCTGCAAGCGACCCAATCTCTGGAACGTCAGTCTATCTGTTTAATCACACTACTATCCCTAAAAGACTCCCTGCAGTTACCAGATGCAATTGGAATAACAACATTGACTGAGGTGAACAGATATGATCGACCTGTTATTACGAAGATGTCGTTGCAGAGTGGCCATGGCTTGGATGTGAACATTAAAGGTTGTTGGCCCATTAGGAATTTCCACCACTTCATGAGATCATGGCTGATCTGATGGTCCCCAAGTCTAATGTCCTGCCTTTTCCAGGTAAAAACTGTTTCACTGATTAATTAAAATGACCATCTTTGTCATAAGCATACTTAATAACCGAGCCTCGACAGCCCTCTGCAATAAGGATTTGCACATATTCACTATACTCTGAGTGAAGAAATTCTCGTCATCTCCAACTTGAATGAATGAGCCCTTGCTCGCACGTTCTGACACAGGTTAGATGATATTGCACAAGTGAAACGAGATGAAGTGGCAAAAATAATTATGGCAGACGACATGAAAATTCATGAAGTTGTGGGTAATACGTAAGGATATCAAAGGTCGCATCAGGATACAGAGCACATGGAATGATGGTCGTAGAGATTGCAAATTCAGTTTAATTTCATCAGGTCTGGTATAATGCATCTTGTGAGGTCAAATGCAAGAAACATCGGATAACGAGGGATAATGATGTACACGGGTATCTTGGTGCACTTCAATAGCTACCGGAAAGTGACAACACAAGTGGGTGGGATGGGAAAGAAAGAACATAACGATTTCCTCCAAAGCTTGCAGTACTAAGCACAAACGTTTGCATGTCATGTTGTAACTCTAAGAAACTTTGGTTTGGCCAAATTTGGAGTACTGTGTGTAATTCTCATCTGTACACGACAGGAAGAACGTGGAGTATTTTTTTCAGAGTGCAAATACAGATGACCAATTTGCCTGCGATAGGTGGTTTAAGAGGGAGTTCACAAGAAGAAGACGAAGAGCAAACTTGAATTTCTTTGCGAGAATGTCAGAGACTGAAGGGCGAATAGGGACAGATATGTAAAATTAGGAATGTCATGGATAATGTGGATAGTCAAAATCTCTTTTCCCCATCACGAAGGACTCAACGCCCTCTGCTTCTTCCTTTCACGCTGTACCAAGCAATACCCTTCCACTGACACCCTCCTTCGACTGACTGAACGGGACCTCACTCTGAACAACTTCTCTTTCCAATCCTCCCACTTCCTCCAAACCAAAAGTGTAGCTATGGCCACCCGCATGGGGCCCAGCTATGCCTGCCTCTTCGTAGGATATGTGGAACCGTCCATCTTCCGCAGCTACACTGGCACCACCCCCCACCTTTTCCTCCACTACATTGATGACTGTATCGGCGCTGCCTCGTGCTCCCACGAGGTGTTTGAACAGTTCATCCACTTTACCAAAACCTTCCACCGCGCCTCAAAATTACCTGACCGTCTCAGACTCCAACCTCCCCTTCCTAGACCTCTCCATTTCTATCTCGGGCGACCGAATCAACACAGACATTTGCTATAAACCGACCGACTCCCAGGGCTACCTATACTACACCTCCTCCCACCTTGCCAAGAGTAAAAACGCCATCCCATATTCCCAATTCTTTCGTCTCCAACATTCTTGACGACTTAGAGCTCTGTTTAACTCGAAGATCCTTGAGCACCTGCAAGCGACCCAATCTCTGGAACGTCAGTCTATCTATTTAATCACATTACTATCCCTAAAAGACTCCCTGCAGTTACCATATGCATTTGACCTCACAAGATGCATTATACCAGACCTGAGGAAATTAAACTGAATTTGCAATCTCTACGACCATCTTTCCATGTGCTCTGTATCCTGATGCGACCTTTGATATCCTTACGTATTACCCACAACTTCATGAATTTTCATGTCGTCTGCCATAATTATTTTTGCCACTTTATCTCGTTTCACTTGTGCAAGATCCTCTAACCTGTGTCATAACATGCGCTCCTCATTTCCCCTCCCCCACCTTGTGTTAGTACCAACCCTCGAACTCAGCACCACCTTCCTAACCTGCAATCTTCTTCCTGACCTCTCCGCCCCCACACTCACTCTGGCCTATCACCGTCACCTTAACCTCCTTCCACCTATCACATTTCCAATGCCCCTGCCCCAAGTCGCTCCTCCCTACCTTTTATCTTAGCCTGCTTGGCACACTCTCCTCATTCCTGAAGAAGTGGTCTTGCCCGAAACCTCGATTTCCCTGCTCCTTGGATGCTGCCTGACATGCTGCACATTTCCGGCAACACAATTACAGCTCTGATCTCCAGCATCTGCAGTCCTCACTTTCTCCTAGAGATATGAACAGCAGAGAATAGAGGGAAATGAACCATGTACAGGCAGATAGTATTAGTTAAGAATAACATTGCGTTCGGCACAACCATGGTGGGCCGAAGGACCTATTTGAATGCTTCACTTTCTAATTTCCTAGCACCTATTCTGTCAATACTCCTCAGCATCTTGGGATGTTTCATTCATTTTCTCTCTCATTCTTCGGAACTCCAATTAGATCAAGCTCAATCTACTTCATCGTTTCTGTTTACAATATTCCCACATTCTCAAGATCATTCGAGTGAACATTCTCTGCCCTGTCTCCAATGCGAGAATGTATTTCCATATGGCACTCATACGGTTTGCAATATTCGAGATTTTTTCAGAATCGGCTCTTGCATAGGTTTGCCAATACCTCCCTATTTCTGCACTCCTGTCCTTTTTAAATAAATGCCCGCATTTGATTTGCTGCTTCTATTACCTGATGACACATTAAGATATCTTTTTATCACGTTCACATACAAGGATTACCAAAACCCTTTGTGCAGTCAGTCTGAACTCAGACGATCTTATCCTGACAGTAAGTCGAGAAGTGCAGGAATGTATGGTAATGTTT
>NC_057717.1:56119957-56129662 GCF_004010195.1 Chiloscyllium plagiosum
GTTGGCATGAATATAACTAGCAGAAGAGATAAGTGTGAGACAGATCTGTTTTTATAGTGGGATATGGTTCTTTGAATATTCAGAGGTCTTTTGACAAGTTTCAATAAGAGCTAAAGAGACACTCGGAGAGAGTATGGATCCTTAAAGATCAATGAGGTCGTTCATCTTGGAACCAGAGCTGATGGTTCAGATATTAAACGATAATTTCCTGTCAGTGTTTCTGTGGAGGAAGACATGAAAAATTTGGAACTTGGAGAAACAAATAGTGATATCTTGTAAGGAATCCACAACAGAGAAGAGAAGGTGCGGGAAACTTAAAAACGAAAAAAGGTAGACTGATCATGGAGAGCTCATCAGATGTAACCCAGGACATTGTGGGAAGCTAGGGAAGACATCGCAGGGCCCCATCAGAGATATTAATTATCAACAAATTGAAGTACCGGAAGACTGAAGGGCGGCAGATGTTGTTTTCTCACTTAAGGGCTGCAGGGAAAAGCCAGGAACTTGCAGACCAGTCAGACGAGTGATGAGTTAGTTGTTGTCAGAGATGCTGAGAAAAAGGCGCTAGGCGCATTTGGAAAGGGAGGACTGCTTAGAGATAGTCAGAACGGCTTTGAGAGTGGAAATCGAGTCTCACAAAAACGATTGATTCTTCAAGGATGTGGCCAAGAGATAGCTGAAGGCAGACCGGTCAATTTTGTCTGAACGGACTACAGAAAAAAAAAATTGACAACGTTCCTTTTGATAGAATGCGTAATCAATTCAAGTCAATGTAAAATGATATGGTAGCCAGGAGGAGCTAGTAAACTGAATTATCAAAAAATAATGACTTGATGGTATGAGGCAGAGAGTGGGAGGAGACATTTTGTTCTTCTGACTGGAGGCATGTGACTAGCGATGTAGTGGTTCCACTGTTTTTAATTTGGTTAAATGATTTGAATGAGAATGTTGCTTTCATGGTAAGTAAGTTTGTGAATGACATGAAAATTGGTAGAATCGCAGACAATGAAGATGGTGAATATAATAGCATTAACAGTACTGCTGAGATAATGGATTGAGGAATAGCAGATGGAGCTTATTTAGATAAATTCAAGGGATTACATTTTAGTAAGAACAGGCAGGGCGTGACTTGTACAGTTTCTGTCAGGGTAGTGTTGTCAAAAGGAGACCTAGGAGTCAGGTAAACAGTTATTTGAGAGTGGCGTCACGGGTACACAGTGTGTTAAGCAGGACGCTTGCCTTCATTCGTCATACTATTGAGAATAGGAGTTGAGAAGTCATGTTGTGGAAATGCAAGACATCGGTGGGGTCACAATAAATGCATTATTTATCAGTACAAAGAACTCACCCGGACCATTTACGTCCTTCAGGAGAGGACATCTGACATTCCGATTCAGTCTGACTCACAAGTTGCTCGCAACAATATGGCTGACTCTGTGCTGACCTTTTGGCAATTTGCAGCTTGGCAAAGACTAATGGTCCAAGCAGTGATATCTTCAACCCATGAAAAAAAAAATGAATATAAACCTATATTTCTCTCCCTAACACTGCAAACACCTCCAACTGCAACAATACGTATTGGCTTTGTAACATGGTTCAGGCCCTGAGACACGTTCGCTACATCCAGCACCTTCAACTCTATTTGTTCCTATCATCTCATTAAACCCTGACAATAATTCAGCTTCAAACTGCCATGCCCTGCTCGATGACCTTATGAAATCTCTTTAACACTACTAAAACAGACTGTCGCTTCAGAACTGGTAACAATTTTTTTTAAGCCTCATAATCTAATCTGAACCATTTTACCCTGAGTGAAGGACAGGTGGGAATTAATTGCTGAGGTTTTGTCTATTTCAATGGCATGTCTTTGGTTAATGATCTCACTGTTTATTTATAGCCCTACTTTTAAATCTGTTTACTCTGTTTGCCTTGGTCAATTTAATCTCAAACTCAAGTAATTTGATATTTTATTTATAGCTGGAGATTCTGCATTGTGTCATGCACTTTAACACTTTATAGTTCAAATAAATTGCATTTTATCCAAATTTCTCCGTCTGAGGCTCTCTCAGTGTGTCATTACTCATTGACTCAGCTTTATCACACAAATGACGATGTGAGGTATTTGTTTCCCAAGCCAGTTGCACAGTGTGTCATTCGAACAAACACCGACGAAAACATTCTCCGAACTCCTGTTCGTATATCAATCTTGGTAGTGTGGTTGTCCCAGATGATATGAAGCCTGAAGACTCCAAATTTATTAAAAAGCGTTTGCATAATATTCCATGGAATTTATGTTTAATGCAGTGATGAGCAGTGAAATGTCGTTTGATGGAGAGAAACTCTTATCCTGCTTGATTTACTGGTACCTATTACCCAGAATATACATTCATACTGATTCTACTTCATGATGTGAGGCCGAATGCTTTCTCTGTGATGTCTTTATTATCTTTTATTGTCAAAGTTACTCATCTTGCTTTCTCATTCTTCTTGAGTCCTCGCACATTTGTACATCACTGAATATTAATATTCCGCCTTTAGATCACCATGTAACCACGTCTCTTTTATCGCTGTGTCACACGCTCATCTCTCTCATTGTAGATCTTTACTTCATTCGAAAAAAGAGCATTAAATATTACGTTTTGATCAGAATTTCCTGTCACAAACCTATTCGCTGATGTACAGTTCGAGGTAATATCTGTCCCTTTTGTTCCTTTCTGCTTGCTTTCAACCAAATCCCCATGCTGTTCCAAAGTTTAAACATTTTTTTTTTAATTTGGATAGCTCCTTTCACATCAATCCTGTCCCTGAATCGTTTCCGTCAGTGTAAATCGCTGTCCCAAATCCTGAAGACATGATTGGACTAGAGTCTGCTGCCAGCACGGTTCCATTGGGGCCGAGTTCATTGGGATTTAAAAAAAAATCACTTGTGGAATGTCTCTGGCTGCTCAGAAATTCTTACCCACCCCTAACTGCGGTTTAACTGAATGGCTTGCTACTCCAGTTCAGATGGCAATTAAGAATCAATCACATTGCTGTGGGTGTGTATTCACACTACAACATTCACACCAGGTGACAATGGTAGATGCATTTCCAGAAAGACACAAACACGACAATTTTTTTTTAGTTTTATCATCATTTGTAGTATGTTGTCTACATATAGTTTCAGATGTACTTAATCAAAATTCAACCATTTGCGATGGTGGGATTTGTACCATTAGCTGAGTTTAAGGAAACAGCATCCAGCGCAAAAACAAACCGTCGGCCATCACATTTTCGCCTGCTCAGAGTTGTCCAGTCCCTGAGCAATGATACTAGTGCACCATGAATCAAAACCCCTTCTTCCCACATAACTATTTGATCCCTGAGATCTTCCTGCACTGTCTTGGTAACACTGCATATCTCTCCATGTGGTATCCCTCACTGTGTGGACCTAATTGCTGCCTCATTGATGTTTACTGCACCCTCCTGTCTCTCCAGTTGTGCTTTTGTGGTTGTGTGCTACAGAAACTATTCGTATTCTCATTAACATTGTCTGCCAAAGCGATTTCATTCCCCTGTTGTGCTTTCCAGCTTACCTAACCTTTCCTTATAAGACACGCCCTCCAGTATCTGTAACTTATTTGTCAAATTTTAGTCTCTTTGCGGATTCAGAAAATACTCCCGAAAGCAAGATGATCGGAATTGTATACCGTATTCCAAATGTAGGCCCAGCAATGTCTTGTACACCCGTAACTTGATGTACCAACCCATGTTCTTTATGCTCTGACCCATGACAGCAATTGTCCCAAATGCCGATTTCAACACACTGTCCACTTGTAATTGCACTTCCAAGGAACAATGCAACTGCACCGCTTGGTCTCTCTCTGTTGACAGCACTATTTAGTGTGTGTGAGAAGGGAAAACCATTTTGCCGACAGACCACTTGCTCACAGAAACCATGCAATATCTTGCTAAAAAAGGGCCTACCCAAAATGCCATGGGTACATCAAAATTAGTCACACTCTGGAACTGGCAGTGAACAAATCATTACTTAAGTCATTACCTAATAGGATGAACATTTTATGTAAATGACCCATTAATGGTATTACCTGCCTCATAATGGCATTGAACCTCCACATGTGCTGAAGGCTCTCTCTGTCTCCACAGGAGAACAGCCAACACAAAGCTCCAGTGTTTTTAATCACACCAGGGTATTCCATAAGGATGACAACTGTCCAATGAAAATATTGTGGACAGGATGCTACCCAAAACTTTATCAATTTATTTAGATTAGTTCACCTCCTGTAGCCATTGTTATACTGACCGATACTGCTGTACGGACCACATTGTTTTGCTTGTTTCAATAATGTCAAACTATCAACTGTAATCTTAACCGTTTTGTCCTGCAGTTAACATCGATCTCTTGTACGCCTGTAAGAACCAAATGTGCCTGTTCTTCTGGGAAGAGGGTACAGACTCATCTGTACGGTTTGCCCAAATCTGAATACGAGCAGACAATTTCTCTTCCCATGATATTGTGAAATAAGTCAGTTTTTGTCAATTTCACAAGATTTGCGCAGTCGAAACAGGGCCGTACTATTAACACTGTTAGTTATCCCTGGTGTTTTCTAAACAAAATCCAAAGCTTGAATTAAACTTCATCTTTCATTCCTTGGCCCATTTGCCCAGTTGATTAAATCCTCTTTGGTAACTGTATTCCCTACCCACTAATTTTGATATCCAAAGATATACTAATTCCTATATTTTGACATACAAATCGCTCTTGTAAAGGATGCAAAATATTGGACCCAGCATCGATTTTGTGGCCCACTGTGGTCACAAGTCTTCAGTCTGAATAACAAACCTCTACCACCACCCTGTGTCTCCTACCGTCAAGCCAATTTTATATTCAGTTGGCTAGCTACCCATGTGATGAGACCTGACTAATCAGTGTAATATGCTAAACCCCGTCAAAGACCTTGCTGAAGTCAATGGAGACAACGTCCACTGCTTCGCCATTATCTATTTCTTGGTCATCTCTTCAACAGACTCGGTCAAGTTTCTGAGATGCGACTTGGTATGCATGATGTCGGGCTGATTATCCCTAATCAATCCTTGCTTTTCCAAATGCGTGTGAGTCCTGCTTTGCAGAATCGCTTCTAACAAGATGCACACCACAGTCATCAAGCTAATTAGTCTTTCGGTCTGTGGCTTTTCCTCACAGTCTTTCTTAAAGATTGGAACAACGTTAACCACCCTCCATGTTTCCAGCTCATCACATGGGGCTTTCAGTGATATATGTATCAGTTTGAGTGGCGTCACGATCTCTTCCCTAACTTCCCACAATGTCTTGAGACACGCTTTATTAGATACCACGGATTTATCTGTATTTATGCATTTTAAAATCAGCAGGATTCCCTCTTCCGTAATGTGGACTCTAATAAGACAATCCCCAGTCTTTCTGTACAGTTAGTACTGAAATGAAAATCTCCTTTAGGATCGAATCCATCTCCTATGCTTCTACAGAAGAATGGCCTCATATATCGTCAAGGGGCCATATTATTTCCATAGATAATCTTTTGTTATTCTTATACTTGTAGAATCTCTGCGGACTTTCCTTAGCCTTATCTGCCAACGTTTTCTGAGATCCATTGTTTACCCTCCTGCTTTCCGCATTATTCTCCAAGGGATTCACTTAATGCAACTGGCTATATTTGAAATGGGAACCATTTCTCTTGACCAGAACCTCAATATCCCCAGTCATCCAGTGTTCCAAAATCTGTCAGCATTCCGCTTCAGATTAGCAGAAACATGCTGGTCTAGAAATCTCATTTTATCTCCTTCATGAAAACTTCCCACTTGCCTGACGTCACTTTACCTGCAAATTGCCTCGATGAATCAACTTTTGATAGTTCTTGACTAATAACTTCTGAATTGGGGTAGGACCAATTTTGATCTTTAATTTGTGGAACAGGCCAATCATTTCCCATAATATTTTTTATACTATTGGATTGTGGTCACTTTGCCAATTCCAACTCCAATTAACACCTCAGTCCCGTGATCCAAACTTATCCAAAGAGCAGGTCAGATTTTGTGCTTTCTCAAGTCGGGCCATCTACACATTAACTGAAAGGGTTTTCTTGGACATGCTTAATAAATTCCTCTCATCCAAGCTCTGGACACAATTGCAGTCCCAGTCAAGGTTTGAAAATCGCCTACCATTAGAAACCTATCATTCTCAGCTATTTGAGACGTCCTGACGTATTTCATGTCTAATTTCCCGTTGACTACTGGGGGCCTGGAGTAACGTCATATCAAAGTGATAATCCATTCTTTATTTTTCTGTTCCACGAATATAGATTCACGGGGTAATTCCCAGTAATATCCTCTCTAAGTGCTGCAGTAATGTTTTCACGAATCACAAACGCCACCCCCCCTCCTCATCTGCCTTCCTTTCTTTCCTTAGTATGGTGTTTGTGTCATGGAATATTGAGTTGCCTGTCCTGTCCCTCTTTCAGCCGTATTTCTACATCACCTATGATATTGCAGTCCCATATTCCCATGCTTACACAGTGTTCATCTGTCTTACCAGTCAGGACCTTTACATTGAAACTAAAATATGGGCGGCACGGTGACACAGTGGTTAGCACTGCTGCCTCACAGCGCCGGAGACCCGGATTCAATTCCCGCCTCAGGCGACTGACTGTGTGGAGTTTGCACATTCTCCCCGTGTCTGCGTGGGTTTCCTCCGGGTGCTCCGGTTTCCTCCCACAATCTAAAGATGTGCAGGTCAGGCGAATTGGCCATGCTAAATTGCCCGTAGTGTTAGGTAAGGGTTAAATGTAGGGGTATGGGTGGGTTGCGCTTCGGCGGGTCGGTGTGGACTTGTTGGGCCGAAGGGCCTGTTTCCACACTGTAATGTAATCTAATCTAGAAAACAGCTTTGGTGATCAATTTTCCTTCAGTGTCTGTTGTGTTTTCGCCTGCCTTGTCTATTTAAATTAGTCCCCTGAAATTCTGTACTAGCCATAAGCTTCAAGGTGGCAACAGCCTAATCTTTCATGTCAACTGCAACCCTACTGATGATACCTTCTGCTTTCACATCCAAATCATTAATGTACATAATAAACAGCAATGGTTCCTGCACAGTTCCCTGTTTCACATCCGCTGGGTAAAGGCTTTCAATCACAGAAAAAAAAAACCTTCACTAGTTTTAGATTCAGTTTGCCAACTTGCCCTGAATCCTAATGGTCTTGTTGACCAGCCTTCCATATGGAACTTGTCAAACGCCTCACAGAAGTTCAAGTAAATCATATCATCTGCATTGCCCTCATCAATATTTTCAATCGTACTTCTTTAAAAAAACTCTTCTGAATTCGTTTCATTTTACCAAATCCGTGTTGACTATCAGAAATCGATCCCTGACTTTCCAAGATTTGAGTCGTGGTGTCCCAAAGAATCATTCCAATAATTTCCCTCCCACTGATGACAGACTGACCGCTCGGCAATTACCTGGCCTATCCCTGCTATGCTTCTTGAACAAAGGAAGCATATTAGCTATCCTCCAGTCATTCGGTACATCACCTGTGGCCCCGAAGTATTACATATAGCACCAACAATCTCCTCCCTTGCCTCCCATAGTATCCTGGTATTTATTTCATTGGGCACTAGTGATTTCTCCAACGTGATACGTGAGAAAATATTTAATACATCCTCCTTATTGATCTTAACATGTTGGAGAACCTCACCATCCCAAGTGAAATCACCAGCTACAATTTCTTTCTCCTGCGTGAATACAGATGAAAAGGATTCATTTAAAACCTCACCTAATTCATCTGGCTGCATGCACAGATTGTCTATTTGGTCTCCCAATCTTTAGCTGAGAATCCTTTAATTCTAATGATACTTATGAAATAACTTTTTTTTTCCTTAAGGAGATCTGACAAAGATATTTCATGGTCATTGTTTAATTATTTTTATTTACGAACCCCTTGAACCATTTATACTGTTGAAGGGCTTTTCCTGTTTTACTGCATTGTATTTTCTTCGTGAAACTCGCAATAGCATATAATCCATATTGACTGGACTTGCTGTCTTTCCAATTCGTCCTTCGCTGAAAACAATGGCCCTGAATTCTCACGGTATCTATCTCCAACTTTCCGAACTTGTTATGCAACTACAGGTAGTTTTTACCCAGTCTATGTTTGCCAGATACTGTCCAATGATAGAAATACAGTCCCTATACTGTATTGTGAGGAGGACAGACAGGAGATGCTGTGGCCGCAGAAGGCAACGGGATGGGGTGCTGCTTCCAGCATCTCAGGGTTAAGGATATATCTGAGCAGTTGAAGAACGTTCTGAAGTGGGTGAGTGAATAACCAGAAGTTATTGTGCACATCGGTACAATTGACATAGATAGACAAAGGGATGGGGTCCTGTGAAATGAGTATAGGGAGTTGGATAAGAAGCTAAAAAGCGGTGCCTCAAGTATTGGGATCTCCGAATCACTCCAGTGCCATGCGTCATTCAGGATTCAAATAGAAAGATAGGTCAGATGAATGCATTATTGAGGAGCTGGTGTAGGGGGCAGGTTTTTTAGTTATTGTATCATTGAGATCTCTTCAGGGGAATGGTAAACTCCACAGCGGGGATGAGCCAGTGCGGCACAAATATCGTTGTGGGGCGATGTGCTCCAGTTACCTCGTGGGGAAGTTTGAACTAGTCTGCCGGCAGTGCAGGGTGGGACTCTAAAAAGGAGACGGACTATACAGAAGTCAGGGGAAAATATGTTAACCGACGGGAATAAACTTATTCTTCAGGGTATCCAGGTGCATTGTAAAGGGAGGGTAAGAAATTAACTTGCATTTATTTCAACGCACAAGCCAGACTGTTAAGGCATTCGAGCAGAGAATGCGGATTGGCTCTGGGAACTGGGACAATGCAGACATAACAGAACCATAGCTAAGAGAAAGGTAGGACTTGGAGCTCAATTTTCCAGGATACAGACGCTGTCGGCGTGACGACAAGTACACATAAGTGAGGAGCAGAAGTTTCACTTTTGATAAGAGAGGTAGCCACACCAGCGCTTAGAGAAGACACTGTGAAGTGGTCATCAAATTAGTCCACATAGTTAAATCTTACAAAGAAGAAGTGGGTGGTCACTCTGTTGGGACTATATTATCGACCCTAAATAATCAGTGATACGAGAGGAACACAGTGTCGTGAGACTGCAGATATCTATAGGAATAATAGAGTAGTACTGGTTGGAGATTTTTAATTCCCAGTTAAAAATCACACAACACCAGGTTATAATCCAACTGTTGGACTATAACCTGGTGTTGTGTGACTTTTAACTTTGTACACCCCAATCCAATACCGGCATCTCCAAATCATGACTTTATTTCCCGGGATCGACTGGGCCTCACAGCGCCAGAGATCCGGGTTCAATTCCCACCTCAGGCAGCTGTGAGTGTGGAGTTTGCACATTCTGCCCGTGTCTGCGTGGGTTTCCTCTGGGAGCTCAGGTTTACTCCCACAGTCCAAAAATGTGCAGATTGGGTGACTGGCCATGTTAAATTGCCCGTAGTGATAGGTGAGGGTAAATGTAAGGGAATGGGTCTGGGTGGGTTGCTCTTCGGAGGGTTGGTGTGGACTTGCTGGGCCGAAGGGCCTGTTTCAACACTGTAGTAATCTAAATCTAAAATCTAAAAACCAGAGTGCAAAATG
>NC_057717.1:56129889-56136120 GCF_004010195.1 Chiloscyllium plagiosum
AAAAAACATAGGAGAGGTCCACGGTTTAGATGCTAACTTGGAACATGGCTAATTTTGGGGCCAATAGGCAGGATTTAGCAGAGGGTGATTGGGTGAGAATGCTTGAAGGAAAAGGAATGACTGGCAATCACAGGCTTTTGAAAGTGTGATACCAAGTCTCCATAGCCACTATGTCCCTTTTGGTGTGAAGGGAAAAGGTAGCATGCATAGGAATCAATGGTTGACGAAGGGATTTGAAGGCTCTGGTCAGGAAAGAAAGGCATAGATTATGTTTAAACTATCTCTCTGCACTTAACCTCTTCCGGTATTAAACACGCCATCAATCTGCGGATACTTTACAATACTCCTTACTTGTGTAATCCTGTCAGGTCCCTGCAACACTGCCGATCTGTAGAAATCAGTCTAATGTCTGTGTCTCTCGTGATGCAATATCGATAAGACTCACTACCTACTTAACAAACTGCCGTCTTTGTCACCCAACCTGTCAGTGTAATCTACTCCAGTCTCTCCATCCACCTACACATCTTCATAATCTTCTCCAGCTCTTAGACACCTATGTCTGTAAATCTCGCTGTCCCATACACTTTCCACCATGACCAAACTGGAGGAGGGAACGAATGCTCCCTTACCTGCGAAAAAGTCTCAACCAAAATTGCTATCTTTATCTCCCGGAAAATCAGTCAAATTCCACACTCTCCACATCCAAAGAAACTTTCAATACCTAAGTCTTCCATATCTATAAACATCTTAAATCACGACTACCCACCTGTTTGCTCTTCCAGTTGATACAAACCACTTTAGCTCTATAACGTGTTGCATTCAACTAAAATACTTGACTGTGTAAAACACCCGATCTTACAAATAAAATTCTGTCCGGAAACTGTTCCATGCCTACCAATCTCCCCACCTCCGTGAAACCGTGCAGCCCCGACAGCTCCCCACATTTCTGTCACCTCATGTGGCTCTCTTGTCTTCCCTTCCTAGGAAACCATCCCCAGTCCCCACAACCCTCACAATGTGTGTCGTCTCCTTCAGATCAAATGATTGCCGTCTCTGTTACCTCCGACACTCTCAGCAAACCTTATTATTTGTGTCTTTTTCTACAGACCACATCCTCTACAACTTCCTTAAACCTCTTCCTGACATTGCCCCCTCCCTGTGTCGGACATAGAACAGTACAGCACAGTACAGTCCCGTCGGCCCCCGACGTTATGCCGACATTTTATTCTACTCGAAGATCGAACTAACTGACATACCCTACATTTTCATATCATGCATGTGCTTATTCAAGAGTCGTTTAAATGTCCCATTGTATCTGAAATTTCTACCACGGGCTGTCATTGCATTCCATCCACTTGTGTAAAGAATCTACTTCTGACATGTCGCCTCACACTTCCTGCAATCATCTTAAAGTTATGTCCTGCTATTATCTCCATCTCCACCCTGGGAATAATTTTCTGTCTCTCCCCATTCTATCCATGCCTCTTATCATCCTGTATATGATTTTCAAGTTGCTTGCCATGTTTTTTCGCAAATAAGAAAATCCCTACTCTCTCAACCTTTCATCAAAAGACCTAATCCCTACTCTCTCAACCTTTCATCAAAAGACCTAACCTACAGTCAAGGCAGCAACCTAGTAATTTCCTGGGGGAGGGAAATGAGGAACTGTTGAAATCCATACTTCGCCAGTGTGGGTGCAGGGCCCCAAGGCAGAATATGAGGAGTTCCTCCTCCAGGCGTCAGGTGGCAATGGTTTGGTGGTGGAGGAGGCCCAGGAACCCGCAAGAAAACGGACCACACCACCAGAGATATATTTCCCTCACTGCCCGTATTAGTGTTCCGAAAAGACCGTTCTCTTTGTGATTCACTCGTCAGGTCTGCACCACCCCACCATTCCACACCTCACTCCCGGTACCTTTCCCTGCCACCACAGGAAATGCAAAACCTACGTCCACACCACTCCCCTCACCTCCGTCAAGACCCGAAGTGATACTTCCACGTCCATATAGAATTTCACCTATACCTCTACCGATGTCATCTACTACATGCGTTGCACACGTGTGGTTTCCTCCACATTGGGGAGACAAGCCTCTTTCTTGCAGATCTTTCAGATAACATCTCTGTGACACCCTTTCCCACCAACCCCACCGCCTCGTAGCTGAACACTTAAACTACCCCTCCCACTCCGTCAAGGTCATGCTGGATCTTGGCCTTCTCCATCACCTTCATCCACCTACTGATTTCCCAGCTACCTCCCCCCAACCTCATTCCCTCCCATTTATCTCTCAGCTTCGACCCATAAGCCTCATTCCTGATGAAGGCCTTATGACTGAAACGTCGATTCTCCTGCTTCTCGGAGGCTGCCTGACCTGATATGCTTTTCCAGCACGAATCTCTCTGCTATAAACTGTAGTACCAAATTTGAGAGTTGTTTCTGGATGGACCCAAGATCCTTCTGCTCCCCCTTGCTTCCACGAATCTTACATTTAATGCTGTAAAGGTTTCCTCCAGCATCTTTCAATCATAAACCCTCTCCATATTCGTAATTTCCTCCAGTCCCCACAAAACACATAAACTGTGAAACCTCTGCAAGTCTCTACAATCCTTCGTAACTCTGTAACCTACTTTATTACCATGAATCCTCAAAATTATTGAAACCAATTTTAGACACTGCAATATCCCGAATATCTGAATATTCCTCTCATTCCTATGTGGCTCACTATGTTTATAACCTCAACCATCCTCCATTGCACTTATGACGAACATTGCAGAAGAAGAGTTGAAGAGTCCATGCCATGTTAGTGTGGTATGAAGGGCTGCACATCCTGAAGTATTGGAGAATCGTTCAAGGGGATGTGGATCCTGCAGGAGTTTATAGATAGCGGGAATAATATAATATGCAGTAATTGATCTCGTTCGAGTGGATTGTAGAACTTCAAGGATGTTACAGTTTTACTGAAGTTTTTTGTTATTTTGATTACACTATTGGGTCGATCTTGATGACTTAAGTTTGGAGTTGTTTCTCAGAACGATTGTGCACAGCTTCATATTCCCAGGCTGGGGGAAGTGCGTTCAGATATGAATATAACTATGCATACCGTCTGTATGCCTGATACTGACCCGGCACTACTCTGGTAGAAATAACTCTCCATACATCTGTTGAACTCCACATCTATATGAATGACCAGAGCGCACCACATCAAAGCCTTCGTTTGACATGTTCTTTATTATTTCATTATTTTGAAATGTCAGTTTTGCCAGTTGGAGCAATTGGGTTGTTTCCTTTTTGAAATAATACAAAAATTATCATTGACACTCATCCATGAAATGGAGATTCTTGGATTCTGTTGTTCTCTGCAGATTATCACTCAGAGGATTGACTAACCAGGAAATCTGAGTGTAGATGGTCTTTGCTTAGTAGGGTCTGAATTTACCAATATATGTTTGCTGGGACGCAGTGTTTCCGGAACACTTTTAACCGTGTAAATATCTCATCTACTGTTTAAGGCAGAATTCACTGTGCCCTGAGTACCAGGAGCTTGGAAACATCACACTGTTTGTATGTGGGGCTTGACACCAGCCTGGGTGAGAGCAACTCACTGAGTAAAGTAAAGCGCTAAATTTAAAAAAAATAAAACGGAACAAGTATACCGGCCCCTGCCAAGGACATTGTTCAAGGAAGAAGCTTGATGCTCTCTATGGCTTAAACAACAGCCCGGAAAAAAAAATGTTTGGGTCTCAAACCCTGCACTGACCAAACATGAAACATCTAACCAGAATGTAGCTCCTGGCGCCGCTCTCGATGTAACCCTCTACCACTGGAATGTAGGTCCTGGTGATGCCCTTCCCTATAATCCTTGTTCACTGGATTACAGCTCCTGGCACTGCCCTCACCATTAACCCTTGCTCACCAGAATAAAGTTCCTGTCTCTTCCCTCCCTTTTAACCATCCCTCACTAGAATATAGCTCTTGGTGCTGCTCTCCCCATTTGCCCTCACTGACCAGAATATAGGCCCTGGTGCTGCCCTCCCCTTTAACACTCACTCACTGGAATATAGCACCTGGCGCTGCCACGCCTTTAACGCTCACTGACCGGAGTATAGATCCTGACACTGCCCACCCCTTCAGTTCTCACTCACTGAAATAGATCTACTGGCACTTCCCTCCCCTCTAACCCTTACTTGCTGGAATATAGCTGCTGTTGCTGCCATCTCCTTTTGCCCACACTCACCGGAAAATAGCTCCTGGACGGACATCCCCTTCACACCTCATTTACCCAAATATAGTTGCTGACGCTGCCCTTTCCTTCATCTCTCATTCACCAGAATACAGCTACTGGCAGAGCCCTTCCCTCTCACCCTCACTCACTGGAATATTACTCCTGGTGCTGACCTCCCTTTTAAACATCGCTCACCGCCTGGGGATGGGATAGAGCAGCACATCATTCCCGCTTCACTGGAGATACGTATGCTCACAATCCCCATTAACTGTTCGCATGCTCCAGTACCCGCCGCTCACGCCTGATGACGTCACAGACCAGTCGGAAGCCAGAGGCAGGAATTAAGGACCGAACTGGGGCTGATCGTCCTACTTCAAGAGACACTGAGAGGCAGAGTTGGTGGACTGAGCTGGAGCTGCTGATCCACCAAACAATCAGGATGATAGAGGCGTGGTCTGAGCCGTGACCAATCAGGAAATGGGTTTGTGACCGAGACCCACACTTCATTGAGCTACCTGGGAGGAGAGCCTGAACATTCCTTTGGAACAGCGCAGATTTACCTGCATAATTCCTTGACTCAAGGCTTTTTTGTGAGCAGAGGCTGCAGAAATCTGGCTTCAATTGATTATGACACATATAAGTATTCTGGTCAATTTCAGCCAATTGTCTGCACAAAATGTCGACATTCTAATTCCCATGTTGCCCAACAGGCAGACATGCATGAAGTTATGGAGTCTTTCAGCAAGGAAACAAACTTTTTGACCCAAACACACTATACCAACCAAAATCCCAAACTAAACTAGTCCCATCTGCCTTTTCTTTGTCCATATCCCTCCAACTATTATGTTTTCATGTGAGGATCTAAGATTTTAATGTAGGATGTTTTCAGAAACAAAAAGTACATGTAGTCCTTTTTAATAACCACAAAATGGCTTTTCAAATTAAAATAACACAACAAAATGGCTGAAAGTAATGCTTTGACTCTGTAAACTGGACTGATGCTTTGCTAAGTTGTTTGTATTTAGAGAGAAGAGAAAACACTGACGTTTTCATAATATGAATCATAAGACAGAGATTTGAAATTGGAACTAAACTTAAACTGCTACCATGACATGTCAATTTAAAATATCATAGGATTTGTCTGTTGTCAATCATATCAGCATATTACTGTTGATTGGACTTTTCTTGTAATTGAGAACCCTTCCCAGGAAATATTATTGAATTAACCTGCTGTAAATCCTGTCAACTTATTATATGTGATTGATCTTTTCTTGTAATTAAGGCTGTACTATCTCTTAAAAACCATACAAATAACGTGTAATATTCGAATGTAATTGCAACATTTCTCCATGTAAAACAAAAGCTTTTAACTTCTGTGTTGCTGGACATATCTGCACCAGGCTGCCTTAGTTTTATTAAACTGGTAACTTTGCTTTAAACAGACCGTAATCCTGATGGTTCTGTTGACAAATCCCGAGACCGAGAGGTTTAGACCTTCAGCTGATGCCGTGACTCTTGATTCATCACAGACATATTGTAGAAAACGGTGTTATAGCCTTGAGTCCTCCACTGTTGAGGGCTGAGGAATTTGGTCGACCAGACGTGAGTATTTTATATATGTTTGGCTTTCCTCCTCATTCCACTCGCTGTCTATTTTCAAGTCCACCTCGAAAGGATCGGTCTTGGTAAGGAAAGGGATAAGCGAACTCTACACATATAAAACAAAAATTGGAGAGATTAATTGAAGTCTTTTTACTCGTGGTCAGGCTGTTGATTAATGAAAGTTTTATGTCGAGTTTATTTCTATCGTATCTGTCCGGCTTGGCTTGTCTTCCTTTGCTGTATTTTGGGATGTTTTGCTGCTCGTTTGGCGTTTGTTCTCAGTTCCTGAAATATGGAGATTATTTGATGCCAGAGAAGCTGGCGGCGGAAAAAATTTCGGTTAGAAATGCTGATACAATTCTCGCTACTTAGCCACAACATGCTAGTGTCCAGACAGAAAGTTCTGCTG
>NC_057717.1:56136857-56150199 GCF_004010195.1 Chiloscyllium plagiosum
TGGCCTTTAATGAATTTAGCATCAGGGAGAGAGTGGACAACTATTGAATACTCCGATGTACTTCCCTGAGTTGTGGGCGAATGCAGACGCATGAAAAACGTGACTTAAAAATATTGTTAAAGTCACAAATGACTGAGTGGTATTTAGATTCTGCACACTTGGTTAAACAACGATGTGTCACAGCCAATAATAATGAGACTAATTTCCCAAGCTAAAAACAAAGATGTGATTTGTGTGAGGGGGCAGAGAGAGAGAAACAGAGATAAAGAACTATACAGCTAGTAGGAATTTTAACCCTCTTTGATTCATTTTGAATGCACATTTGTTTATGGGTGATTGAATGGTTGTGTTTTGTTCCCCGGGACTTTTGGAAATTTAACACTTTTCTATTAGGTTTAAGGATTCTTCAGTGATTATGAAAAAAAAAATCAACTCCTGTTCTTTTTACAGATCACGACTGCCTTACTATCACTTTCTAACTAATCTCCTTTATCCTTACATGAAAGCAAACATTTTTCGACTACAAATCAGTTTAATGCGGAGGAAGATGAATTATAACCTCTTTTTGTTTCACACTGGTTTGTTTCCACTTAATTTTAAGACTGCTGTGTTTCAATCATGCTTGTTGGTAAGAGCAATTGTAGTCCAATTGAGGGAGTGCCCTCGCTCGTTGATCATTGAAGCTTTAATTTAACATCAGGTTGTGATACATCATGGAACAAAATTAATAACCTATGGTTAATATCTGTTTCTTTAAAGTTGGCCATTATTCGTGTAAGTTGACGTTTTTTTTTATATTCCATTTGAAGAGACAAGACCTTTTAAAGCAGCTCCAGTTATTTCACGATCGATAGCATTGTAATTGAGCAATGACTGGTCAGGACCACTTAATAAACCTAATGTTAGATTTTATTTAAGGGACTAAAACCGGGAAATTATAGTGGATTTCAAAGTTGGGAACTGTATGCATTTTGCATTTCAATATTAACTACTGAATAAATGAATTTCCAATGTATATCGATAACTGTAAGAAAATAAAATGTTGCTTGCTATTCACATATGTATTGTAAACATAATGACCATTAATATATTACCACAGAGGAGATCTGCTCTCAAGCAAGACAAAGAGAACTAAGCTCTGTTGATACTCCAATGTCCAAAAAAATAAACGAGAACGTATTTTATGGACGCTTCTTCAGCTGGATCACCACTCAGTAATGCGTAAAGTAATCTTGGTACCTCTCCACTCAGTGTTCTCTGCAAAATCCAAACTGATTTTTATCCATATCATTAGATGCTCCTATACAAATGAAAAGGACGACTGCCTGACCTCCGCAGGTACTGATCTCACACAGCATTGCACCCTTTGGACAATACGGGCAGCCCAACATATCGAGGAATAGGGTGGTAAGTCAATCTCTATTTCTTTTGTAGAATCACTGCCCCATTGTCATGGAGTGAGTAGGCTCCATAATGTCACAGCCATGTGATACAGTGACGAGAACAATTGAACGAGACAAATCACCTATTTTGTTATTCTCCTCTTGCAATTTTTGATTAACTGAAAATAGAAATCCTAAAACTACCTTTCAGATTATGACAATCAAGATTACAAAATGTATAGTTAGGAACAGGCTTTAAAATTAGACAAACATAAATAGATGAATCTGTTAAATAACTTAAAAATGAAAATGAAGGCGAGGAGATCAACGACAGAAGAGAAGAGGATGCTGTAATAACACGAAGTAAAGAGCAGAGTACAATTTTTAAAATGGTTTACTGACTTGCTGGGTTCCCACCCAGAATTACAGATAATGAATATTTTATTTATTATTTTATAATGATATTTGATAATAATCAATTTTATTAGACCAAACCAAATATTAATTGGCCTGAGCGCTTGTTATTATTCCGTATGTGATTGGGGCATAAGCATATATATGTTTAAAAAATCGAAATGCATGAGAAAACAGTGCAAGGCCACGGAAGGTGTAGAATATGTAAAAAGGTCAAAGCAACAATACTATAAAATAAAGAACTCATATTCTACTTGGACGCCCGTGTCATTGTCTACTGTACTAACTCTTGTGCGGATTGGGGGTTTATTCCTGTGTACCCGCTGAACACCTAACATTTCCCGATTGCCCCCAGTCTTAATTAGCACCGTCCACTTGCTGAAAACCTTTACTTCTTTCGAAAATGAAGCAGCCAGTCTTCATAGCCTTCATCATGGGGATTGGTGGCCTGCGCTAACCTAAACCAGGTGCCATACCATGAGTTAGAGTTATGCTAATGAATTATACCTCTGACTACAAGACCAAACCGTTGCAATTTGCTCAATATGTCGAAGGAAGATGAGAATGTAAATGTAGTAAAATTCGGGGAGCAGCATGAGTACGAATCGCTTGTGTGACAAGACTGAATCATGTGCCTATCTGTCGGATGTAAATGACAAATAAATGACAAAAAAAAAATCAAGAAGCTCAATTTCCTCTATTTAACGTGATGCATTTGCGATGTCTTCCGCCTGGAGTCACTGACAGGATCCGGAACAGTCTGAATCAGTCCAGGAATTCCCAGTCACAAATGAGGTGAGCAGTGCGTTTCTATTGAGATGGCCAGAACCGGACTGAACCACGATGCAAGTTACAGATAAAACAAATTATATCCAGTGCCCTCTCGACCCCACACGCTAAAAGCCAGCCCTGATAGGGTAGATTGGAACCAGGATACCCTATGGGGGGTGGGCGGGGGTGGTAATTGTCTCATGTGCCCCCCGACGATCACTGCTGGACGACCTTTCCTGAAAATGTGCCCCAGGCAGGCCCCAGTATTTCACCTTTGAGAATGGCAGCAAAACATCAACAACCCAGGGGCAAATCTCTGGCCGTTGCTTAACTGTTGAAATGTTGCCACTGGAGAGTAATGTGTCTTTACTGTTAGCTCGGAGCTGACATTTCGAAGCAACATGTTTCCATCCTATCAAAACTAAAATCTACTAATATACATTAACTCTTCACTGGGCTTATAATACCATCCACGATTTTGGAGCCTTCTGTGAATATTGAATATTTTTAACCCCCAAGGATACGCATATTTGTAATGCTATTTTGTCCAATCAATCTGACAAATATCAAAATATTTCGCTCACTGTGCTGAAACTGATATTGTTTCTAAAGTAGTGGGCAAGAACATGCAGCTGCCAAGTAGACAGCCTTACACCCCAAAATTCTGATCCCATTGGGTCCTCCGCAAAACCCGGCTGTACACAGTATACGGATGGGTATGCCAGACCTGGGTTAGGTGCAGAAAACACTGGGGAATGAGACTGTCTATTTTCAGTGCCAATTCAAAATTTAGAAGTCGATTTCTCTGCTGCTTACTGACTGTAATCATGCAGGTTTAGTGTTTGGGATTGGTTTCCATATTGTTTAGGAATTTGGAAGCAATTTGCGAATTTCCATTTCTGAAATAATTGCAGGCACTTTATATTGCAACATACCACTGACTGAATTATCAAGTGATTTGATTTCATACTTAGAATCAAACCCTAAATGTTTTGCTTTGCATATGGAACTTATAAGAATGCACTCTGGTTGATTTGATTTATTTTTGGACCGAATTGTTAGATCTAAGAAGGAGTGTCTGGCTGAGCTATTATCTTTATTTAGATATTTGATACTACACAAGGATGATTTATCATTTTAAGACTGTACGAATGTCTAAATTCCAGGCTTAGCTCAATATTATAAAATGACTGTGTCGTTAAAAAGCTTTGTGTCATGTTACCATAAACTGGGGACAGCATTTGCCCTCCAGCCAATATTCATCACCAACTTTTCTGCTCAAAATCACCATGTGATTTCTGCATTTAATTCTAAATACTGTTAACTGCAGCTGTAGGTCAGACCATTTGATTGAGGAGAACGTTAATGTATGTTTTTTAAAAATAATACAATATATTGCTGAACTAATCTAAATTTTAGGTAATATTGGTGATTTTTGTAGCCATACTTTGAAGTGTGTTGCATCTAAGCAAAGCTGGATTTATTAAAAATAGGTTTGCAAAATTCGCCTGTGTTGGGCTCCTCCATTTAAAGTAAGAAAATAATGGGTAGGAAGGGAATCTCTAGTGCAAAGCTTAAAATGAATGAGCCTTTTGCCAGTGTGGGCAATATATTTACTCAAGTGGGCTATTTGAGTTTGAGTATTATTTATTTCAAAATTACTCTTAGTGTTTCTAGCCTGCTGAAGAGCTCAAATTGTGGCCTCAAATACGGTACTCCCTCGATGTTTAAACCAGGATATGGGTAACTCCTACGAAATTAGTTTATGTACTTCTTTAAAGCTGCTTATTTTAATTGATTATGTGTATTTTGTATATACGTATATACAAGGAGGAAATGGTTCATACTTTATTAAAATGGGCACTCCGCACTCTCCAAACTTGCAACCGGGAAGATAATGAAGATCGAACTTGACCTTCTGTGTGGACATGCCATTGCCAGCATTGTTGCACAAGAAAGGCCAATTTACCTGTGCGATCCTGAGCAAACAGGGACCATGCACCAACAATGTCAGGAAGATGTTCTTGTGTACGGTGAGACTGAAAGCCCCCAAATATGACTATTGCAGTGGTCAACTGCATCGTACAAGGCAATTTTCAGATTCAGTATGTGGATGTACCTACGAGAGAAGGTAGAAAACTTGACCTACTCTTGGGAAATAAGGCAGGGCAGGTGACTGAGATGTCAGTGGGGGAGCACTTTGGGGCCAGCGACCATAATTCTAATTGTTTTAAAATATTGATGGGAAATGATAGACCAGATCTATAACTTGATGTTCTAAATTGGAGAAAGACCAATTTTGACGGAATTAGGCAAGAACTGTCAAAAGCTGATTGGAGGCAAATGTTCGCAGGTTAAGGGACCGCTGGAAAATGCAACGCCTTCAGAAATGAGATAACGAGAATCCAGAAAAAGTATATTCCTGTCAGGGTGAAACTAAAGGCTGGTAGGTATAGGGATTTCTGGATGACTAAAGAAATTGAGGGTTTGATTAAGAAAAAGAAGGAAGCATATGCAAGATATGGACAGGATAGGTCCAGGGAATCCTCAGTAAAGTATAAATGAAGCATGAGTATACGTAAGAGGGATATCAGGAGGGCAAATAGGGGACATGACACAGCTTTGGCAAATAGAATTAAGGAGAATCCAAAGGGTTTTTACAAATATATTAAGGACAAAAGTGTAACAAGGGAAAGAATAGGTCCCCTCAAAAATCAGCAAGGCGGAATTTGTTTGGAGCCACAGTAAATGGGTCAGATACTAAATGAGTATTTTGCATCAGTATTTACAGTGAAAAAGTGTACGGAAGATACAGACTGTATGGAAAAAATGGTGACATCGTGCAAAATGTTCAGATTAAAGAGGAGGAACTGCTAGATGTCTTGAAACGTGTAAAGGTGGATAAATCCCCAGGATTTGATCAAGTGTACTCGAGAACTCTGTGGGAAACTAGGGAAGTGATTGCTGGGACTCTTGCTGAGAAATTTGCATCATTGATAGTCACAGGTGAGGTGCCAGAAGACTCGAGGTTGGCAAACATGGTGCCATTGTTTGAGAAGGGCGGTAAGGACAAGCCAGGGAATTGTAGACCGGTGAGCCTGACGTTGGTGGTGGGCAATTTGTTGGAGGGAATCCTGAGGGACAGGATATACATGTATTTGGAAAGCAAGGACTGATTATGGTGAGTCAACATGGTTTAGTGCGCGGGAAATCATGTCTCACAAACTTGATTGAGATTTTTGAAGAAGGAACAAAGAAGATTGATGAGGGCAGAGCAGTAGATGTGGTCTATATGGACTTCAGCAAGGCGTTCGACATGGTTCCCCATGGGAGACCGAGTAACAAGGTTAGATCTCAGGGAAGGCAGGGAGAACTTGCCATTTGCATACAGAACTGGCACAAAGGTAGAAGACGGAGCGTGGTGGTGAAGGGTTAAAATAGGCACTTGAAACGGGCCTATTTGTTGTCTTGCTCTTAATATGCTTTTAGATATCTTTGATTTGTCCTTACAACTATTTCCCAAGGCTATCTCATATACTCTCGTTGGCTGCGTGATCGAATTCTTCGGAATGCTCGTGCACACTTTGTCCTGTTCACTAGATTCATTCAAACCCAGTTTTTTTTTATATCTGATGATTCTCGATTCTTCTTACATGACAACCCTGTCATTATTGTGATCAATCTTATTCTCGTAAAAACCCTAAAATGTCGGATCAGGCGATTCGTTCCACACTGAACCTATGAAGGGCATCGCACAAATTCATCCCTCCACCCTGTAACTCTGTATTTCTCATGGTTCAACCACCTAACTTAGCCATTCCGAGACGCTATGGTTAATTTAGCATGGCTAATCAACATAGCATGCATACCTTTGAGCTGTGGAGGCAAATCCAAGCAGAAACAGGGAAAATGTGCAATAACCCCACAGAGAGTCATCAAAGGCTGGAATTGAACCTAAGGGCTTGATGGTGAGAGATAGCAGTGTTAACTACTGAGCAGCCCATTGTGAACCTCCGCTGGATCACTCTAACACATTTTTCATTAGACACGTTGCCCAGCATAACTCAGAATATTCCACATGTAGTTAAACTTTTATAGTATCAGTAGTATATCTCAACTGTTGTTTACTGGATCTCTTGAAATAATGGGTGGCACGGTGGCACAGTGGTTAGCACTGTTGCCTCACAGCGCCAGAGACCCGGGTTCAAATTCTCGCCTCAGGCGACTGACTGTGTGGAGATTGCACATTCTCCCCGTGTCTGCGTGGGTTTCCTCCGGGTGCTCCGGTTTCCTCCCACAGTCCAAAAATGTGCAGGTCAGGTGAATTGGCCATGCTGAATTGCCCGTAGTGTTAGGTGCAGGGGTAAATGTAGGGGAATGGTTCTGGGTGGGTTGCGCTTCGGCGGGTTGGTGTGGACCTGTTGGGCCCGGAGGGCCTGTTTCCACACTGTAAGCAATCTAATCTAATCTAATGGCCAACATTGTATTTGCCTTCCATGCATGTTTGCCTCAAAAGAATCCTCAGCTAGATCTCCAAGACCCTTTGCACACACATTTCTAAAGCCTTTCCTGCCTCAAAAATAGTCTATACCTCTATTCTTCCAACCAAACGGTATCAGCTCATACTTTCCCTCATACTATTCCTCAGGCCACTTCTTTTTCCAGCCTATTGGAGTTCAGTCTTCCCACTTCCTCAGAACGACCAGTCCCTCCACCTGTCATTGTATGATGTGCAAACGTAGCAATAACACCGTCAATTCCTTTGAACAATCTTTTATGCATAACGTGAATAGCTGTGGTACCAAAACTGACCCCGGCTGAACTCCACTTGGCCCCCTACCATCCTTAAAAAGACCCCTTTATCAAGCTCTCTCTCCTCTGCCAGTCAGCAAAACCTCAATCCATGCCAGTACCTTATCTGTAATATGATGGACTCTCATTTAACATTTTCCCATGCTGCACCTTTCCAAATTCCTTCCGTTAATCCAAAAAGATGACATCTACTGGCTCTCCTTTGTCTAACTTGCTCATAAACATCTCGTGCCAGAGACCTGGTCACTGCAGCTTACCCCTGCTAGGCCGTCCCCCCAACAGTATCCAAAGCGGTATACTTATTGTTGAGGGAAACGACCACAGGGGATCCCTGCACTGCCTGCTTCTTCCACTTCCCACCTCTAACTGTTACCCAGTTCTGTTACTCTGTTCTCTGGCGTAACTATGTCCTTGTAGCTTCTATCTATCACCTTCTCAGCCTCTCGAATAATCCTCAGTTCAACCAACTCCAGCTCCAGTTCCCTAACGCGTTCTCAGAGGAGTTGGAACTGGCTGCATTTCCTGCAGATGAAGTCAAAAATCCTGCAGGAGGAACATTCCACTGCCTGCGCTGCCATTACTCTACACTTAATCTCCAAAACAAGAACACTGAGAAGCTTACCTGTGGACTTTAAAGCTACGTCAGAGGAGGAGGATGGGCGGGAGGTCCTACTTTGTAGGGCGTGGGTTCTGGAACACACCCACGCAAATATCAATCACTTACCTTCCCGACCAGCTCTGCGCTCCAACTTCACTTCCGCCCAGCTCCCGCCGCTTTCTGCTGTGAAAAGACCATTGGCGTCGAGGTAAATTCTTAAATATCAATCACTTACCTTCCCGACCAGCTCTGCGCTCCAACTTCACTCCCGCCCAGTTCGCGCCGCCCGCTGCTGTGAAAAGACCGTTGGCGTCGAGGTAAGTTCTTAAATATCAATCGCTTACCTTCCCGACCAGCTCTGTGCTCCAACTTCACTTCCGCTCAGCTCGCGCCGCTCACTGCTGTGAAAAGAACGTTGGCGTCGAGGTAAGTTCTTAAATATCAATCACTTAGATATGAATACTTAATCCCCAAATTCTTAAATATCAATACATAATCCCCCTCACTTTCCAACACCGTCCCATGCACTCTGCCGCACAATTCAATAATGTCACTCTCATTCCCTCACACACACCCCGTGCACGGCACAATAAACTCCATCACCGTCATGCCCTGTACCCCACATGCTGTCACACCAACACAACTAATAGCGCACATTCTCCCCACCATCACACTCAATCCCCTGCACTCTCCCCATCTAATAATATCAATTGTTGTACAATCGTCCACCGTCACGCTCACTTACCCAGACACTCCCACACCATCACAATCACTTCCTCACTCATACATACACAGTCAGGCATACTCCTACGAACACTCCCCCACCATCCATCTCGCTCCAACGCACACTCCCACACCGTCAGCCTCACTCTACCACATCCCCGCAAAACCATCATGCACACTCCCTGCACACGTTCGCAAAATCATCCTCGATTTTTTGTATACTCTCCCACCTTCATGCTCAATGCTGTACATTTGTGGGCGGCACGGTGGTACAGTGGTTAGCACTGCTGCCTCACAGCGCCAGAGACCCGGGTTCAATTCCCGCCTCAGGCGACTGACTGTGTGGAGCTTGCACGTTCTCCCCGTGTCTGCGTGGGTTTCCTCCGGGTGCTCCGGTTTCCTCCCACCATCCAAAGATGTGCAGGGTCAGGTGAATTGGCCATACTAAATTACCTGTAGTGTTAGGTAAGGGGTAAATGTAGGGGTATGGGTGGGTTTCGCTTCGGCGGGGAGGTGTGGACTTGTTGGGCCGAATGGCCTGTTTCCACACTGTAATCTAATCTAAAATCTAAATCTCTCCCACCATCACACAGATTCCCTGCACTCTCTCATACAGTCGACCTCCCTCACAATCGATCACACAATCTAACGCTGAGAATTCGAATCAGTGAGCACTCATGTTGACCAGATTTACGATGATTACTTTAGTGACCACAGGCAGTTTATCGACGCGAGTTTCAGCTGAGTTCCCTGAATTATCCCCAGAAATTGTTGCCATTTCTGCTTTACCGTATTATGTGTTTGTCTCCTCTTCCAAGTTACTTTGGCTAACTCCTCCCTCATGTCTTTGTAGTCAACCCTAATCAATGGCAATGCTGTTAGACCTAATTCTAGTTCTTACCGAATTACAGGACAAATTATTCATTATTATGGTCACCATTCTCTTCACTTGCTAATCAAGGGGTGGCATGGTTGCTCAGTGGTTAGCAGTGCTGCCACGCAGTGCCAGGAACACAGGCTCAATGCTAACCTTAGGTGACTTCTGTGTGAAGTTTGCACATTCTCCTCTAGTGTTCACGCCCATAGTGTTCACGCATGTGTAGGTTAGGGATACTAGTCAGGCGTAATGTGGAGTAACAGAGGAATCGAATGTTTCTGGGTGGGTTACTTTTAGGAAAGTTGGTGTGGATTTGTATAGGCCAAAGGCCTCTTTCCACACTTTAGAAATCCTATTGTATTGAAGGTTTATTTCCGTGCAGTTGAATCAAGTTGAAGTTTGTGATGTTTCTTCACCACTTGTCTCAGTGTTTGTCTGCTTCTCGATTCATGCTCTTTTCCATTTCGCACGCATAACTCATTCTAGAAATTATCCTTCTTATAGTAAACCGCTTGGAGTTGGCATCACATGGTGTGTATGACGTTCAGGCTTGTAGAGTTTTAAAAGAGCCAGTTTTAAAGTCATGAGGAGATATAGATAAGGTGAGTAGCAAGGAGCACAGGAATTCAAACCTAGTGGGCATAATGTTACGGTGAAAGGGTAAATATTTACAAGCTAACCAGGGAATATTCTTCAAGCAGATGGTGGCGCATATCTGGAAACAGCTGCCAATGGAATTGATAAATGTAGATACAGTTACAAAGATAAAAAGAACATTAAGATATGAGCACATGAATAGAAAAGGGATGCGGGCCAAATGCAAGGAAATGGTACTAGTTGGGTTTGACAAACCGGGTTCGCATAGACGACTTGGACCAAGGGTCTGTTTCTATGCTGGGTGACTGTGTAAAGCGTGAAAAGGAAGAAAAATAAATTGAAAGTACATTAGAAAAAAAATTAAAAGGGTGAGTTTTTTTTTCTGTGAATTTAACAAAAATATGTCAAATTCAGTTTGTCGCCAAGTAACAAAAGAAAGACGTGTAGAATATATGGGACACTTGAAGGATGCCACTTAAGATTTGGTTACAAGAAGCAGGCAGATAATTAATTTCAATGTTTTGCATCGTTCTCACAAAGGAACATGATATAAGTATTTCAAAGGTGTAAGTAAAATGGCAGTGAGGAGAAAGTGTTTTAACTGTCTCTCACAAAAGGAACAAGATGTAAGTTAGATTAGACTAAGTGTAGAAAGTTTACCAGCAACTGGGCCTGGTTTTATGTTCTGGAACGTGTTGCTGTGCAATGATGCATTCAGTGAGACCAGAGGATTTATTTGATCGAACCAGGGGTGAGATATAAGGGCTGTGTTGACCGTGAGCTTGCGTCTGCACCATGACCAGCATCGAGAGCAGAAGCTGCTGAGAATGGAAGCTGTAAAGATGGACTGTTGTGGGTTGGGACTGGGCTCTTCGTGACTCAGTCAGGAGTTTCCAGGAACATTTTCCAACCCACATCAAAAAAACCGAAGTGACCTCGGTATGCCCGAGTGTAGCTGACTCGATGGGCTAAATGGATAATCAGGACAGAAGACTGAGGGCCATGCCTCGGCCATTCATTACTTTCACACTACTTCGACGGTTAAAAGGAAATCGGGGCACACCTCACTATGGTCATTGTTAAACGTTTCCGTCAATACTCCATTATCACTGATTCACCTTCCTATCAAAAATCAGACAGAGTCAGCTATAATATAATTTAACGTACTGGCCACCAGAAACTTCAGGGAAAGAGAATTCGCACTTCTTCAATTTCTTCTCTTCCCAGTTCTGACCGTCAGTGGGCGAGATAGAGAGAGTGGGATGGTGCCACTTGCAATAGTGAGTGTGTTGGAACATGAAACTTGTTCGGCTGTATGTGCTGGAACAGATATGCAATGCGTGTGAGGTTGCATTGAGTATATGATAGCACTTGCCCTCGCAGAACAGGGAAGGTTATTTACTCTTTTTCTTCATAATGCCGATACTGCACAGAGCTGGGTGATGAGCTGCGATGACGGTTGCTGGGAATGGATATATAGCCTCTTCTGGGAAGACAGCGGTTCTCCTCCACATTAGTCTAACCACAAGTTGCTCAAGGCTGCTTTGGACGAATCGTCGTGTAATTGTCCCTTACCTGCCATGCTGTGGCCGCTTCAAACTGAGATAGCTCAACCGGAAACCGTTTGTATTTTCAAGATTGAATCTGTACCAGGCATCACGGAAGATCTTGGAACCTCGGAGATTGTGAGAAACCAGGAGCTCCTTTGTCCCCTTTTCCGTGGGTGTCACGGTAGCACAGTGGTTAGCACGGCTGCCTCATAGAGCCAGAGACCGTGTTCAATTCCCGCCTCAGGCAACTGTCTGTGTGTAGTTTGCACATTCTCCCCGTGTCTGCGTGGGTTTCGTCCGGGTGCTTCGGTTTCCTCCCACAGTCCAAATATGTGCAGCTTAGGTGAACTGGCCGTGCTAAATTGCACGTAGCGTTAGGTGAAGGGGTAAATGTAGGGGAATGGGTCTGGGTGGGTTGCTCTTTGGAGGGTCAGTGTGGACTTGTTGGGCCGAAGGGCCTGTTTCCACAATGTAAGTATTCTAATCTAATCTAAAGTTTGTGAATATAAATGTCCTCCACTTGTGCTTAACAGGCTCGAATACCTGGTTGGTGTCCTGTGGAATAGAATTGAGGGACGGAATGGCCTCTTCACATTCCTTATACAACTTCTATTCATTTAACGCCTTTCTCCTATTTCTGTAAAATTCCCTCAAAATCTGAATGATGTATTTGCGTTTCTTTTTCTCTTTGAATCATTCAAGTAAGCTGACTGGCTGTCGGTTTGTATGTCAGGTTTGAGGAGCTGAATGGCCTCCTACTCCTCCTGTGAAACATTCTGGTGAGACTTCTTTCCTCTTCAGAGTAACAGGCTTGATGGGATGATTACCATCCCCCAGTTCACCAGAAATACACCGGAGAGGATGAATATCCTCCTTTTGTCCCTCTATGAAAAGCTTAAGAGACTGAATATCCTCCGACAATTCCTGTGCAATTGAATGAAGAGTCTGAGTGGTTTCCTGCTGTCCCTGTGAAATAGACTCTGGAGTCTGAATGACCTCCCCTATCCCTTTGAAACAGGCTCAAGACATCAAATAGCACAGCAAACTGTGGGTTATGAGCATGTGTTTAACTGAATCTGATGGTAGTCACTCCGTTCTATGTTACAGAAACACAATCCACACAATTTACTCTCGAAGCCCTCTCAGTAACACCTCTCACAGCAGCAGTAACACTTCTCTCTGTTTCGAATACCTCCCTTTGCCAAATGTGCCATCATTCCAGCTTTGCACCTCTTTGACTGATAAGAGGCTCGAGTGGGTTCAATGACCTCTTCCTATCCCTCTCACACAGACAGAAATGCTGCCGATTGTTTCAGAGCAGCAGTCTCAACGCTCTATAAGATGTCTCATTGTTATTTCTGATTTGATAACGGGGCGCTTAAAACTAGGAGCAGCATTAATCAAAGTCAATGAGCATTGAATATCAGTATTCTGGTTTATGGTTTCGACACTTTTCCCCACCAGTCATTTTATTAAACCAGTGTATTATTTATTTCCTGTCTACTTTGTTTGGTGCAACATATACAATCCTGAATTGTCTTGGCATTACTCTTACATACAAGGATGAAAGATCAAAAAGAGTAAAAGATATATAATCCATGTCTCAGCAAACCTCATA
>NC_057717.1:56150699-56152048 GCF_004010195.1 Chiloscyllium plagiosum
TTCAGATATGTTGGAAGTTTAATGGAAACGCACGAATTATTTAAATGGAGAGATTGGATTGAGGCACAGAGGAATCAGGCACCTGGATCACACAGTAAAGGTCATGTACATCAAGGTTTTAAAGAACCCAGACAAATGTTGAAACTTTTTTGAAACAGAATTCATTCAGAAGTAGGTCAAATTTTCTACAGTTTTACAGGGTACTGGTGAGAACACATCGAAAGAGATATGGCCATAATGACATGCAAAGCAGTGCAGAGAAGATTCACTCAACTGTCTCCTGTGAAGAATTCTGTTTCAGGAGGAAATATTGACCAGACTGACCCTGGATCTCCAGGAGTTTAGCTGGACAACATGTGATCTTGTTTAACCTCAGAATATCCCGAATAGTGTTTTTAGTATTAATTCTGAAATGATATTTCAGTTTGTATGAGAGATTACAATAAGTGGATGGAAAGGAAAACTGAAGAATATCTCATTTCATAAGATGTGGGTCGTTTCAACCCGCTCAAAGTGTTGTGTATTTGGAAAACTCTCTTCCCAGAGAGCGATGAAGGCTAGGACATTGAATATTTCTAAGGCAGAGGCAGGCGGATTCTTGACTAAGAATGACACACTAATGTTGTAATTGCAAAGAAAGAACACTCACGCTTGATGCTAGTTTCTACTTTTTTGTTGTCTTCAGCTACCGAAAAAATAGGAGACCATTCTCATGAACATGAAGATTTTCCTTTCAGATTGATGGGCACAACTTTCCAAATGTGTTTTTTAAACAAGTGAAAAACTCCTTTGACATTGCTTTAGAAATTACATAATGTCGAATGGATGTCTTAATAGTGCAGCTTCCTTTCAATTGTTGTGAGGTGAGTTTCGTTAGCACAGCCACTGAACTGTTGCCGATGTCTAATTTCCACTCATAGGTTGTTAGTGAACCCCAGTGGGCCTCGTGTTGCAGGAACACTAACATTTTTATTTCAGAGACAGTTACAGGATTCTGAACATGTGACAGTGAAGGGACAATGTTGGGATGCAATGTGACCTTGGAGATTATAATCTTCACCAATCGATGCACACAATCTATGGAAATGGTGAGACTATTTTCTGTTTTCAAGAATTAAAGTGATAGAGTCTTATGGAACACAAAAAGGCCATTCAGCGCAACATGTCTACACCAGCTAGAAAACACCAAACTACATTAATGAAAGTTACCTATACGTGCATGGCCGATTCTGCTCTGGCGTTTTGTGCTCATTCAGCTGCTGATTAAATGCTGCATTAACATGTGTTATTCGTGACCTGGGCTGTCAGTTGGCATTTTATTTCAATGTATTCACGAAATGATTTCTGCA
>NC_057717.1:56152445-56153956 GCF_004010195.1 Chiloscyllium plagiosum
TGATGCTGATTTGTAATCTCCCCACTTCCTGAGCACAGTTCGATGGAACAAACCAACAATTACCATTGGGTGGTGCTTCGCAATATATCATGGAATCGTATAATAAAGAAGATGCCTATCAAATGTGTCACCATCAAGTGCTGATACAAGTGCTTTGCCAAATTTGTACGGTTTTCTTCATCAACCACCCTCACAGGCAATACATTCCAGAAGCATATCAACCTCTGGGTTCAAACAGATTCCACAAATCCTCACTCAATCTCTTGTCTTTCCCTTTAAACGTGTACACCCTTGTATTTAACCGTTTGACTATGGGCTACAGTTGCTGTCTGTTCCCTCTGTCTATACCTCTCGTGCTGTTACACATCTCTGTCAGGTTCACCCCATAACCTTCTGTGCTCCAAAGTAAAGAAAAAGCAAATCTAGCTTATCTTCTTGGTTTGAGTACTCTCTTGTTTTGCTACTTTTTCAAAGTGCAACATCTCACATATTGCAGTGTTAAGTTTATCGGTCATTGATCTTGCCATTTGAACAACCCCTTTGTACCCTCCTGTAACCTTACACTTTCGTCCTCACTGTGAACCACGGGAACAATCATTGTGTCATCCACAACATTGTTTATCGTACTCTAACCCCCACACCCCATCTCCTACATTCTTATCATCAACGTTGATGAATATCAGAACCAAAACTTGATTTTCAACCTGTTCTACAGACGTTGTTGCAGAGGAAGAATTGATAATCCCAGTCTCTAGTATTTCCTCTTTTGGTGAATTTGCAGCATGATGCAGGGGAGGGCTTTTCTTAGGTAGCCACAAAGGCTATTTTGGACACAGAACTGAATTCTATTTTTATACTCCTGCCCTCTGCATGTATTATTCATAAGGCTTGGACATCATTCATCTTGGACTAGATTTTGGCACTGTGCACTGCAACATTTCCATTTTATGTGGTCCTGCAGCACATTCTTTATAAAATTCGAGGGATTTTTTTTAATCTGTAGGATGGCGGCAGGCTCATTCATTAAGTTTGTTTGAAAGAGCTAGGCTGATGAGGAAAAACATTAAATTAAATTCTGCATTACAAGCAAACAGTAGAAGATCAAATCACATTCTCATTTCTACCTTGAATTGGAAGCAATATCATAGAATAACACCCACCGTTCTTAATATTGTTTCTTGACATAAAGTGACATCATGGTGAGATAGTGAATTTGGGAGAACCGAAAATGTCTGCGTTTGATGGAGATACAGACATGCAGAGTGGATGTACAAGACTCCTGTGCATAAAGAAGTACGCCAAACCTTTTCCTAATTTTTAAAGGATACCAGATCCCAATTTCCTTTAACAGTGATTTGATTTCCATCAATCTCAGCTTTCCAACTGCATGCTTTTCCCTGCCACTGATGCTCATTGTGACACACCTCCTCCACTCCCTTCCTACTCTTTCCTTACCCACCTACTTCCCTTGCATTGTCCCTTCTGCTGCGACATACCCTTCCACTGACCAT
>NC_057717.1:56154290-56184588 GCF_004010195.1 Chiloscyllium plagiosum
GGGTGGAATCAAGGACCCTGAGCAAAACTGTGATTAATGGGTATTAGAGAACATTCTGCACTGGTAATGGGAAAAATGGGAAAACAATCTCTACAAGTTATCTTCCAAGTTACATGTCATACTGACTGGGGACTAATTTGCTGTTCCTTCCTTACCAGTTGTTAAAACATCTTGGAATGTGCCTACAAACAGCTCTGTGTGCATGTGCATCACTTGGACAGAAGAGATTCAAGTAGACTGCTCTCTGTCGCCTTCTCCGGAGTAATTGTGTTTGACAAGTAAAATCTGCCCATGCAAGTTCCTTCCAAAACCCGTGGATGACTCCGTCCTGTACCAATGTACCTTATGTTTCTACATTTCATCGAAAATTTCATAAATGTAACACCTTGCTGAATGGGTATGTCCCCAGTGAAACCAGGAACATGATATGACATTGAGGTAATGACTGGGATCCTTAATTCAATTGGTTACTTATAGAGGATTGATCATGGGATTCATGGCCACTGAGTTCAGCATTTTCATGGAGATTTATGACATGGAAAATGTGATTGATATTTATGGTACTGTCGAACAAAAAGATTTTAATTTTCATTCAATGACTATAAGAGTCGACTGAAATGGCAGCTCCACTGTTCCCTTTGAGATCAGATAAATATCCACACTCCAAACGAAAAAGGAAGTTGTAAGTGCTGGAAAACTGCAACAAGTCAGCAGCATCTGAGCAGAAAGGGAATTGAGGTTTTGAGTCCAATATGACATTTTCAGAACAGAATCATGTTCGTCTCAATATGTTAACTGTTCCAATCTCTAGATTATGACTCATCGGCTGTGTTTCACCAATAGTTTCCATTTGTATTTGAGATTTCCATGTTCGCTCGTATACGCTAGCATAGTGACATATTTGGGAGAGATGCACGGTGGCTCAGCTGTTAGCACGGCTGTCTCGAAGCACCTAAGAACCTGTGCAAAATTCCACCCTTGGGCCACTGTCGGCAGGTGTTTCGTCCAGGTGTTTTTGATTCCTCCCAATTGACCATGAAAAATTTCTCATCTGAAACTACTTGCTTTAACTCTGGGAGATAGAGGGATCGTGTCGGAGGTGGGTCTGGGTGCAATGTTCTTCAGCGGATCAATGTCAGCTCGATGGGCTGAATAGTTTATTTTAACACTTTAGAATCCTATATCATTATTATAACAATGGCGGTGGTTACTGGGGCCAACCTCTCTGCATCAGCTCGTAATGAGCTATGTTTTTACTGGTGTTCCGTATTCTTCCCATGCCCCTGCACATTATGTTATCCATGTCGCTGTTTTTAATTCAGAGTAGTCTGTGCATCGAAGAGCCAGGAGGGGACATGAGAAGTCGTTGGTGGATTGGGTCAGGGAAAATCCGAAGGCTTTCGATAGTTATATCAGGAATAAAATAATACCTACAGTAAGATTAGTGCCGATCAAATATAGTCGTGAGTAGTTGTGCTTCGAGTCAGAGGAGATAGGGAAAGCGCTAATTGAATACTTTTCATCAGTATTCACACTAGAAAAAATCCAATGTTGTTGAGGAGAATCCTGAGATACAGGTCAGTAGATTAGATAGGATAAAGATTCACAAGAAAGAGGTTTTAATAATGCTGGAAAGTGCAAAAATAGATAACTCCCCTGTGCTATTGGGATCTATCCTAGGATTCTCTGGAAGGCCAGAGAGGAGATTGCAGAGCCTTTGGTTTTGATTTTTATGTTGTCTTTGTCGACAGGAATAGTAACAGAAGGCTGGAAGATAGCAAGTGTTGTTACCTTTTTCAAGAAGGGATGTAGAGTCTAATTATAGACCAGTGAGCGTTACTTTGGTTGTGGATAAAGTATTGAAATCATTAAAGAGATAGGGTTTGTACTCATCTAGAAAGGAATAATTTGATTAGGGATAGTCAACACGGTTTGTTGAAGGGTAGGTCGTGCCTCACAAACAATATAGATTTTTTTGAGAAGGTGGCTAATCAGGTGGATGCGGGCAAAGCGTTTGGTAAAGTTCCCCACAGTAGGCTATTGCAAAAAAAATAGAGGCATTGATTTGAGGGTAATTTATCGGTTTGGATCAGGAATTGGCTAGCTGAAAGAAAACAGAGGGTGGTAGCTGATGGAATATGTTCATCCTGGAGTTCAGTTACTGGTGGTGTAATGCAAGGATCTGTTTTGGGCCCACTGTTGTTTGTCATTTTTATAAACGATCTGGATGATGGCGTAGAAGGCTGGGTTCGTAAGTTTGCAGTTGACACTAAGGTCACTGGAGTTGTGGATACTGCCAAAGGATGTTGTGGGTTACAGCAGGACACAGATAATTTGCAGGCTGGGCTGTGAGATGGCAAATGGAATGCAATGCAGAAAAATATCAGGTGATTTACTTTGAATGGAGCAACAGGAATGTAGAGTATTGGGCTCTTGGTAAGATTCTTGGTAATGTCGATGAGTAGAGATTCCTCAGTGGCCATGTACATAGATCCCTGAAAGTTGTTATCCAGTTTGATAGCGTTGTTCAGAAGGCATATGGTGTGTCTGCTTTTATTAGTAGAGGGGAAAGTGAGGACTGCAGATGCTGGAGATCAGAGCTGAAAATGTGTTGCTGGAAAAGCGCAGCAGGTTAGGCAGCATCCAAGGAACAGGAGAATCGACGTTTCGGGCATAAGCCCTTCTTCAGGAATCCCTTTATTAGTAGAGGGATTGTGTTTCGGAGCCCTCAGGTCATGCTGCAGCTGTACAAAACCCTGGTGCAGCCGCATTTGGACTATTGAATACAGTTCTGGTCACCTCATTCATAGAAGCATGTCGAATCTTTGGAAAGGGTTTAGAGGAGCTTTACTGGGTTGTTGCCTGGTATGGAGATAAGGTCTTACCAGGAAAGGCTAAGGGACTTGAAGCTGTTTTCGTTTGAGAGAATGTTGAGAGGTGACTTAATTCAGGCATGGGTGGATTGCGAGAGCCTTTTTACTTGGATTGTAATGGCTAGCACGATGATACGTAGCTTTAAATTGAGGTTTAATGGATATAAGACAGAGGTCGGAGGTCGTTTCTTTACTCAGAGAGTAGCAGGGGTGTGGAAAGCACTGCCTGCAACAAGAGTCGACTCGCCAACATTAAGGCCATTTAAGGGATCATTGAAGAATCATATGGGTGAAAAATGGAGTAGTGTAGGTTAGATGGGCTTCAGATTGCTTTCATAGGTCGGCACAACATCTAGGGCAGAAGGGTCTGTACTGCACTGTAGTGTTCTATGTTCTATATGTGCACAGCCCTCTCACACTGTGTATCCAGTGATTAAAATACTTATGTAGCATACTATTATTTCCATTTGAAGTTGCCCTGTTTATATCCATCGAATGTATGTAGTGTGGGAACAGGTTCTTAGAAGAGTAAACTGACCAAACACATTCGTCTACCCCCGATGTTGACACCTCACTATTGTGCCTAACCTACACATCGGTGAACACAATGAGAAGATTAGCTTGGCCATTTCACCTAATCTGAATATCTTTGAACTATGAGATGAAATACATGCAGATCTGGGGAAAATATGCAAACTCCACACAGAGATTCGCCTGAGGTTGGAATCGAACCAGGCCCTAGCACTGTAAAAGCGCAGCGCTAATCACTGACCCACAGAGCCACATCAGCAAAGAGCGCTTTTTCCACCCAAATGTAATTAGTTTCGTTGCTCTGCGTTGCATTTCATTCTGTCTGCCAGAAAGTGTGATGATGACTGGCATATTATCCCCTCAAATCTCCACAACCATTCCACAAATCTCCCATTCCTTTCTGTCTCCTAACTAATGTTATTTTCATTCTGTCCCTGACTCATTAATCCAGGGATATTAATGAATAAGGACTTTGTACATTCCATTTTTTTTTCTTTGGACTGAAGTCAAAAAAATGTAAATCTCACTGTTTTAAAACAAATAAAACAGCAATAAGATGCTTGTCGATTTAAAAAAAAACCTTAAGCGCATTGTGCGTTGACATTACAGCGTTGCCTTCAGACAGCAGTCAGTGTCATGTCCAGACGAATCCAAGCTTCTTCTGTAAGTCAACAGCGACAATCTTTTGGTTTGCAGTTGTTCTAGCGGAGGAGAGAACAGAACAATAACAACAACTTGATTGTGTGATTTTTGGGGCTGCAAACCATTAAACGTTGTACATGAACAGCACAGCAGAATAATCTAACCTGCGAAAAGAAAACATCCATCACTCCCACTCCTCCCTCACCTCGCCAATGACTTTATTAGAGCAATTAGTGTTTTGAGATGTGGTCAATAGCTAGAGATGTCGACATCCAAACCAGTCCAGTTGTTAATGTGAGCTGAAAGTACTGTCGTGAAAGTGTTAACTGGAACTGTTTGTTCAGTAACTGTGATTGATGTCAGTCTCCATCGATTCAACTGTGCCAATAGAGGCTTTCACTCTCCTATCAGTAAGGGACTTCTTTCGGTGCCTTTTCCCATGTGAGCAGTAGATACACCATCTCCGACACTAACGGAGTCAGCAGCTACAGAGACAGGGAGAGGAGAGATTTGAATCTGCGAACAACAGACTGGAAATTTCCAGTAATGGATCATAACCTGAGAATATTAGACTGGAATGTTACAACAATGGATCAGAATCTAAGAACGGTAGACTGGGATGCTCCAATAAACGACAAGAATCTGAGAACAATAGACTGGAATATTCCAACAATGTACAGGGGTTTATCCAATGGGCTTTTCTGGTTTTCTTGGTCTGGGTCAACATTATCATTGCAAATATTGGGTGTACTGATGATTATTCAAGCAGGTTATTATCCCATCTTCGCTATTGTTGGTGTTCCTGGGAAGTTTTTCCATCTCTATCTATTTATTAATTGCATAAACCATGTTGAACTTCATTGTTTTTTTTGTTATCTATATCTGGTAAAGACAGAAACTACTGTATTTAGTTTCATTATAAATTCCACTCATTATCCAAAAAGTTCAGGCATCTCCCTCACAGATACCTGAAACAAAACTGTGAGGACCCTTTTTGCGTTGAACTGATGTATGTCTTGATATTGTCTCCATCACCAAACCTGCCCACTACTAGCTTCATAATACCCAGAGTCTCCACCACTGTGTCAGTGCTGTTGCTGAATAAACCATTATCTATGCCTTGGTAAAGGTCAGACTTTACAGTTGCAGTTCTCTTCTAGCCACTGCTCCAGTTACAAATAGATCGATCACAAACTTGTAATGTCTCTAAAGTAAGTTCATGATTGGGACACTGTCAGAGTAGTAATGTCGCTGGATGGGTAATTTAGAGGCACAGGTCAGAATACTAAAGATACTGTTTCGAATCCTACCACAGCTGATCGCAGAACTTAAATTCAAATGATAAGAATCTAAGTAAAAAGCAAATGCACAAAATGGAACCAGAAAGCGAGGAGCATTTTGTCTAACAATCTACCAGTTTGATTGATATCCTTTGCTAAAGAAATCTAACATCGCTACCAGGTCTGGACTGAGAGTGATTTCAGACCCACAACAATGTGTTTGCGCAGTGGTAACAATTAAGGGCAATTAGTGATAGTTATCAAACGCTGCCCTTGGCAGTGAAGCTGACATCCCATGAAATACGAAAATAAACATTAAATCAAACAAAGAAGGCTACTGAAGATCTGAATCAAAAAGACACAAAGTGCTGAGGAAACGGAACAGGTTTGGCAGATTCTGTTGAGAGAAAAACAGAGTTAACATTTTGAGTCCACTCACCATGCATCAGATCTGAAAGCAGCTGAGAAATAGTGTAATATGTGTTGGTGGAATGAGGTGAATATATGGAGAAAGAGAGAGATAGAGAAAAAGAATCAAACAAAGGAATTGTTGATAATCAGCTGGAATGGAAATAAGATGCGATGTTAATCTCGTTGATTTTTATTATCTTTTCCCATATTCCGGAGTATCATGCCTATGTAGATATATATCCAAGTCCCTGCTTAAAACGAGGTATGTCCGCTCTGTCTCTCTTCCATGAGTGTGGTCATCTTCTATTATTCAATAATGGGACATGGGTGTCACTGGCTGGACCAGTATATATTTCACTTTCCGGGTTGCTCATGAGAAGGTGTTAGTGAGCTGCCTGCTTGAACCAATGCAGTCCACATACTGTAGGCAGGCTCACTGCCTTTATTCCTGATGAAGGGCTTTTGTCCGAAACGTCGATTTCGAAGCTCCTTGGATGCTGCCTGAACTGCTGTGCTCTTCCAGCACCACTAATCCAGAAAGTGCTTAGATCTGTCTGCTTTCATTTCTTTGAGATCTTGTCGTGATATAACTGAATGGCTGGCTCGGCCATTTTAAAGGGCAATTGAGAGTCAATCACATTGCTTTGGATCTGGTGTCACATGTAGGCCTGACCACCTGAAGATAACAGATTTCCTTCCACGAAGGAGACAAGTGGGCCAGGTGTTTGTTTTTATTTGACAATTGACAATCTTTTATTAGGTTGTTAACCCAAATATTCCATTGAATTCGAATTCCACCATCTGATGTGGCGGGATTCAAGTCTAGGTTTGAATCATTAGCTGGGTCCCTGGATTAATAGTCTGGAGATAATAGCACTGGACCATCGGATCCCCAGCATCTACACTGGTAATGGTAGTGTTGCTGTTATTGTGACTGAGGTACAGAAACCTTTTCAGTTACTTTGTCAACTCCTTCCATGGAGAACAGAACCGGTAATATTTCAGTTCACAGCGACTGTGCAGAGCTGCAATGGTTGTTCAGCCAGGAATAGAAATTGAGGAGAGAAATCCATTTCTTAACTCTGAGTGGGTGTGGCATGTATACAGAGAATTGACTTATACCCGTCACTGGAAAGTGAGAGGAGGTTCTCTGCATTGTTTTCTTGGGTTTGTGTTATCAGCTACTACAATGATTTAGGGAAACCTGAGTGGCTGGTGTTCCCACGCTGGACAAGGTTTGGGCTGAAACTTTATTGCTGGAACAGCACAGCAGGTCAGGCAGCATCCAGGGAACAGAAGATTCGACGTTTCGGGCACATGCCCTTCTTCAGGAAGGTTTGGGCATTGCATTTCGGAGAGAGTCTGGGTCTGCAGAGACTGCATAGGAAGAAGCAGGACACTACACTATCCTTTCTGAGATTTCCACAATATTTCCAAATGTTAAATCTTTTCCATGTGCAAAGTGTGAAGCCAGTTAATTTCAACAATGAGGTCACAGAGCTGTTAAACCTGTTCCAGCATAACCTGTAATCTCACACTAGGAAGAGGACAGTACTCAAAATGCCCATCAACTGGTTTGATTCTGGAACTTTCCAGGCAGGAGTGGGTGAAGCATCCATTTTGCCAGAGTGTGATCCTCTTATGTGCTCACAAGGTGACAGAGGCCATCTCCATCCGGTTCTGTTTCCACAGAGGTAGGAATGGAAAATCTTCCCGAAATGTTAGGGAACATGGTGACTGGCGAAAATGTGGAAATGCAAGAAGTTAGAATTATTAAAGAGGAAGTACTGGGAAAAAAGAAAGCTCATTTTATTGAATGTTGGTACGTTGCTGGGCAAAATGCGTTATGAATTGAGACGGCTACAGAGTCAGTGCTGCAGAGTTGTCCTTGCTGGGTAGCTCTTTCGGGAGCAGGTACAGAATGGTCTGATTCTGTACAGTCAATTCCTGAAATCTTTGAAGGAGGGCAAAGTTTGTCAAAGCATTCTATGTTATGGAAACGATACTGCAGACTTGGAAGTAGCTACTGCGACCACCAATATTTAAAACAGGAGAGAGAGGGAAAGCAGAATACCAACTGATGAATAAATCGATCTCAGATGTGAGGGGAAATATTAGAATTTTTTTTAGTAATTCATTATAACTAGATCTTTGGAGGAGAATGATATAATTTGCAGAGTTAGCCTAGATTTTAGAAAGGGAAATCGTTTTTGATAAACTACTTTGAGTTTGTGGAGGATGTTGATTGTGACATCGACAAATGAGAACCAATGGAACAGTGTGTTTGAATTTTCAGGAAGCTTTTAACAGGTAAGTGACGAACGTTAGAGTCCTTGTGTAAAGGGTGAATATACTACATGGATTGAGAATTGGATAATGGGGAGAATACAGCGTGTAAGATTCTGCTCTGGACTAAAGGTCATTGCCGATCAGGTATCCCATGTATCAGTGCCTGGAACACAGCTGCTCACAAGGCAAAAAAAAAATAAATCATTTGAACGTGAGAAAAAATACAGTCCTTTTCATTTTGAATTTATTAAAAGATGAGAGATTTCGAACTGCAGATATCACATACATAATTCACATGAGCCAGCAAGTAATCAGGACAGTAAATGGTATGTTGTCCTTCATTATAAAATAATTCAAGTATTGAAGTAAATTCATCTTCCTGCAATTGTAGAGTGTTGCTTGGACAGTATTTAGGCCAGTCAGTTCAGATTCTTCCTCCTTTATATGGAATAATTTCTTTGCGACTGAGATAGTGCAAAATAGTTTCACCAGACTTATTCCTGCGATGATGGTAACGTGAGGTAAGTGTGAGGAAAATGAGGATTGAATACGTGGCGCTGAGAGCGAATAACAGGCCTTTATATTTAATCTTGAAGATTAGGCACTAACACTAATATTGTCAAGAAAAAGACAGTGATCATGTGAAACATTACATTTCTCCATGATGTTTGAGTCCCAATAGTTCACATACCTGCCCGGAGTCCCATGTTGGTTGAGAGGCAGCTTCAGGCTCTGAATGAACTCTCACTGCTTAAATATGCAGTTGGTGTTCGAACCTGCACTGTTCACGAATCTGCCAGCAGCCATAAAACCTTACTCGTGAAAGAGTTAGCCATTCCGACCAGTTTCTAATCTCCATCGAATCACCAGTCTGTCTTCTCGGAGACAGAAGCTATTTCGTTGAGACTTGGCACGAACCATGCACTTTCCCTTCTCACCTTCTGTAATCCAAGTTAAAGAAACGCATGTACCACGAGCAATGGATCCAGGTGGAACAACATAGAGCAGTTTATCTGTGCATTCTCTGCTTCACTGTTTGTCATGTTGGGGCATCAATGACATCTTACTATTTATGTATAATTGACAGGCTGATGACCTCTTCCTGGTCACATAGAAGAGACTCAAAGACCTGACTTGGCAACTCTTGACTCCTGTTTAACACCTCGATGTGTTGTCTACACTCCTTCCCTCCTTGCGTAATAGGCAGGAGCTACTGAATCTCTGTTCTTGTCCAACACTTTCAGTGGGTTGAATACATTGCATTGCAACCAGCTTGATGTGCTGAATGAGCTCCTCTTATTTAACTGTGGAACACGAGAAAGAGACATTTATAGTATTTATGTTACCTTCATTTTAACAACAAAGTTTGGATGCTATTCCAGGTCTTGCTGCACATGGACACGGGCTGCTTCAGCAGTGGACAGGTGACAAATTATTCTTAACATTGTGTGATCTTCAGTGAATATTTCCCACTTCTGACTGTGTGATGTGGGAAAGACGTTGAAGCAACTGAACAAAGCTACCTTGAGGATGCGCCCTGAGATGTCCTGTGACAGAGATGATTGATCCTCATCAACCACAAATATCTTCCCTTGTCCTCTGAATGCATCTATCCAGTGGGGAGTTTACAATTCATTCCTATTGCATTCAATTCTGTTCGGGATCCTTGATACCATCCACAGTTAAATCCTGCCTTGATAACAGGGCCAGTCACTCTTACCGCGTAGTCATATCTTTTATTCATGTGAATAGGTCACGGTGGGTTTGTGAGGAGCGTTTCCTTCTCACACAGTGTAGTGACTGTCGGGACTTATGTATTCCAGAGAGGTACGGGCGTTAGATCACTAAGATGTTTGGAAGGGGGCAGAATGGATATATGAGGCATCAAAATATTGAGGGCTGCAGGAATTGAGCATAAAAGAATAGTTGAGGCTTTTGCAGATTAGCTATGATCATAGTGAAGGGAAAGACCGGCCAGAAGGGGTGAATGACGTATTCGTGTATCTGACGTTCTCTCATTCGGTTATTGGGAAGTTAATTTCCCGGAAATTATGTTATTGGATGTTGCAGTCAGGGAGACCAGAGGATTTTGTGGGCATTCGCTGGGTGAGGTATGCTGGCTGTATTTTAAATGAATCTGGATCGGCAACATGACCAACAAATGAAGACAATTCTGTGAAGACAGAGGAGTAAGATGTTTCACACCGTCACCTGCCCTTTCTTTTCCTAAGAATATTTTGCAACGCCTTGTCAAAATGTGTGTGACAGTCTTCATCCACTGAATGGTTTCCATTGTTTCTGTGCACCAGGTTATTTAGGTAAATGGCCTCCGAATGTTCGTGCCAAGCAGGTTTGAGAGGTTCAATGGAACTTAGGAACATGGGACTGAAGAGAAGGGTTGGTCATTAGACACTTTGAGCCTTCTCCACCAGGCACTAAGATTGTGGCTCATCAGATTGTGGCTTCAGCCTCAATTGCTTGTCTGTAGTTCATTGTCCTTTACCATCCAATATCTTAGTAGCATGGCTTTGAATAAATGCAAACACGCAAGCACCACAAACTTCTGGGGAAGACCATTGTGAATTTCTCCTCAGCCCTGTTCAGACTGGGGCTGGAGAGGTCTCTGTTTCATTTTCTAGTCCCTCTCCTCCTTTGGTCATGACACATTTGAAATGTAACGAGGTTGGTGATATGACCAATAATGTAGTTCTCACACTAGGTCAGGTTCTTTATTAGGGAAAGTCAGGTAGATAGCTTAAATTTGGAAAAGTAATTTACCAAAGTAAACTTACTTAACCTATGATGGAATATGTACATTAATATTTATCTTTCATATGTAAAATATGTACATTAATATTTATCTTTCAATGTGTACTTAGACGCAGTTTGTATACACAGAAACATACATATACACAGGCACATAGACTGAGACACTCACAGTGTCACATACACAGGTGCACACAGACACACACATACCCATGCACGAAGACAAACAGAAAGAAACTCTGCTGAATACCAGCTTGAAAGAGCTTTTCGTAGCAAAAGTTAAATTCAAAACAAAAGGAAATATTAAATTGTATTCTGCCTCTGAGATCATTCTGTACACACAAGCTGCTGTCAATTGGATTCGTTCCTGAAACATTTGGATTTGGCTGAATTCCCTTTGATTCAGGCAGTGTGGGGATTCTAATGAATCCTGAACAGGATTCCTTCACGAGTGCTTAAGATGCCTGACGAGTTTTCACCTCTCATACTTTGCTGTGAGAAGGAACAAGGAAATAGAGGAAGCAATGAGCCGTGACTTCTCTAGCAGGTTGCATCTTCTCCAACTTTTAAATGAAACATATAATAATGTTGTCTGACCACCTAATTGGACCAAGTGAAGCCTCCTTGAACATGCTTGGGATTGTATGACTCCGTCCCTGTTCCCTGATCCATGTAGGAGCAATTTATAAGCTATAATTTGAAGATGCGTTTGTATGTGTCCTCATAATTTTGTCCAATAAATTCATGTCTTTCTACTACCTGTGTTAAAATGAATACATTGTTCTCTTAAATTTGAATCCTTAGTTCTACTTTCCCATACCAGAGCAAATGTCCATCAGCCAAGCACCTGATACGCTCTCCTCAAGATCTTATATGGTTCAGCATGAAAATTTCTCATTATCAAATTTGAAGTACGCTGGCCTTTCAGAGGTTTGAAAAATCATGAAGGGCATGGAAATGGTGAATAACCAAGGACATTTTCTGAGGTTGAGGGAGTCCAAATCTAGAGCACATAGTTTGAAGTTGAGGGGGAAATATTTAAAAGAGATAAAAGTGGTAACCTTTTCTCGGAGTGTATGGAATGAACTGCCAAAGGAAGTGTTGGAGGCTGGGAAAATTACAGCACTTAAATGACATTTAGATGGGTACTTGAATGGGAAGGGTTATGGGCCAAGTGCTGGCAAATGAGACGAGATTAATTGAGGACATCAAGTTGTCATGGACAAGGTGAACCGAAAGGTGTGTTTCTGTGCTGTATGACTGAACAAGGCCTTCTTTCCAGGAACAAGTACATTGAAACATCTTTACAATGCTTCAGAATCAATTGTGTATATTTATTTTTCAGTTTAGGGAATCATCACTGCACGCAAGACATCAGATGTGGCCTCAGAAAGTCCCTGTACAGATGCAGTAAAATATCCATATGACCTTTGCATGGAGTAGAATCATTCCATATACGTTTCTAACCACTTACCGCATCTGCATAATAACTTTGTGTGATGCATGTACCAGGATGCACAAATCCCTTTGTACTACTGAGTTTCGTGATCTCTCTCCTTTTAAGTATTTTACTATTATTTTACCCTTTTGTCACAGCATAAATTTCATTCGCGCAGGTTATACTTTTTTCTGCTGCAGATTTACACACTAACCTCCCCTGTCTCTACCCCATTACAGACTCTCTACCTCCTCTCGACATCTTATTCAATGAACATCTTGGTGGCTGAGCTAATTGAGATCCAATCCAATCAGTCCCCACATCCAAAGCATTGACAGGTTCGAAATCGTTGTTAATCTTGCACTGATCTCTAAGGCAGCCCACATGTTAAAGGTTTCCAAACTGAAAACAAACATCAATCCCTACTGTCTATTTCCTGATAGTTACGCAGGCATCCCTGTTCCTGTGAAGCAGCCTAGAAAGGTTGGATGACATCCTCATGTGCTGTGTAATGTACTCAAATGTCTGAATGACTTTATCATCTTCCTTAGTAAATCCTTAGAGGGCTAAAAGGTCTCCTCGTGACTTACTGCTGACGAGCTGAATTGTACCTTCCTCTCCCTCTGAAACAGAATCGAGGGTTTGAGTGAGAGAACAAGACATGGGTTAGGTGCAGCAAGTGGTCATTCAGCCCTTCGTACCTGCTGCTCCATTCAGAATGTGCATTGTTGATGTGATTGTAACTAAATATCCTTTTCCTGTCTGTTCGCAATAAACATGGATTCTTTTGTTCATCAACGATCTATGGAAACCAATTTTGAATGTTTTCAGTAACTCAGTCTTCACTGCTGCTTAGGCGTGGGAACACTACAGATCACACAGCCCTAAAGAGAAAGGAACATCCCTGTCTCAGTCAGAAATGAGAATGCCCTTTTTCTTAAAATGTGTCCCCTTCAAGCCAATCACCATTCTTTTGACACAGGGACACATCAATTAGAAACAGATATAGGCCATTCAATCCTTCAAACCTGTCCACATTTCCTTTAACAATCGACAATCAAATACTTACCAAATGTAGCCTCAACTGAGGTTTGATTAATTCCAGATACCATAAGCTCACAAGAGTGTAGGAAATTGGAACATAGAATAGTGCAGCACAGCACAGCCCTGCAGCCTTCGATGTTGTGCCAATCTTTTATCCTCGTCTAAGGCTAAATTAAACTTCATACCCTTCATTTTATTATCATCCATGCGTCTGTCCAAAATTTGCTTGAATGTCCCGAATGTATCTGATTCTACTACCACCGCTGGGAGGGCATTCCACGCACTACCACTATCTGTAGAAAAAAAAACCTGCCTCTTACATCTCCCCTCAGCCTTCCACCAGTCACTTTAAAAAATCCCTGCGTGATAGCCATTTCCACCCTGGCAAAAAGTCTCCAATTGTCCACTCTATGTATGGCTCATCATCTTGCACACCTATATTACGTTTGCTCTCATCCTTCTTCACTCCAATGAGAAAAGTCTAGCTCCTTTATGAATTCTTCATAAGACATGCCCTCCAGCATAAACAACATCCTGGTAAATCCTGTCTGCACCATCTGGAAAGCTTCCAATTTCTTTCCGTAATGGGGCGACCAGAACCCAGCACAATACTTCATGCGTGGTCTAACCAGGGCTTTATAGTGCTGTAGCATAATCTCGCGGTTCTTAAACTCAATCTCCCTGTTAAAGAAAACCAACTCACCATACTCCTCTTCACACTCCTATCAACTTGAATGGCAACCTGGAGGTACCTACGAACGTCGAGCCTAAGATCCGTCTGTTCCTCCACACGGCCAAGAATACTACCTTTGACCCTGTAATATGCATTTGAATTCGATCTTCCAAAATGAATCACTTCAGAAAATAGGAAATTTGAGCAGAACTAAGCCATTTAGCAAATCGGATCTGCTGTGCCGTTTGATCACGGGTGGAATGTTTCTCAGACGCATTCTTCTGCCTTCGCCAACTGATCAAATGATTCTCTTATTAATGAAAAACGTACTTATCTCTATCTTAAATCAACTACATTTTCTGTGTGTAGGAGTGTGCATGGGTTCGTGTGTAAGTGCTCAGATCTGGATCTATATGTGTTTGTGTTTAATGTGTCTATGTATGTTTGTTTGTATCTCTGTCTGCATCTCTGTTAAACGTGGTCTTTGTCGCTTTTGGGGTAAATCCACTGACATTGTCATCAACATCCTCCCCCTTCCTCCATCTCTACTGTCTGTCAATGTTAATTGTAGAGCCATACAATGCTACCCTCTGCTGGCCTCCCCTGCACAAATGTCAGATTATTTTTCTCTCTCAGAGAACATCAAATTCCGTGACTCTCTCAGATTGCACGGCTGCTTGGGTTTTCAAATAACGCCTTTTTAATCACAGAGCCGTTTCGTCTGATACCTAGTGATATTGTTCCTGAGATATTGCCAACATTACTAGGTCAGTTTCAGGACTTTTCAATCATTTCTCACTTATAATTTGTAAGAGTGCATTACAAAAGATTTCAAAGGAAAGAAAGAAAATAAATGCATTTCATCACTTTACAAATGTATCAGTCGACCTTCGTTGGATGCAGTTGCAGTGGAAATACTCTTTCTTGTGCACACTCCGTGTCACTAATAATCTTCAGAGACAAATCACTTCCACGTCGTAGAAGGAGCGCAGACATTACTCTACATGAGCATTCTTCACTCTTAGGGTCCTCAGTACAATTATGATACTCCCTTTACCTGCCTATATGAGTGTGTGCGTGTGTGTGTGGTGATGGTGCTGTCAGTTTGGATGGTGCTGTGAGCTGGCTCCCTCCCAGACTGAAAATCTGATGTGAGAAAGTTAGGTCTGCAGATGCTGGAGATCAGAGTGCTGGAAAAGCACAGCAGGTCACGCAGCTTCCGAGGAGCAGGATAATTAACGTTTTGGGCCTGGAATGCCCTCGACGTAGTAGAGTGTGAAGGCCAACCGAGGGGGCATTGCTTCACTTTGAACACCACAGAGGCTGATATATCCGCTATGCAGATGGATGCACACAGATACACGCAGGTACACACAGAGACGAATACTGACACGCAAAGACACATATTATTGATTATAGATATATACACAAACACACACAGAATCTGACGCAGCAACGGAGATACTAATACAGACACACAGAGACACATACCAATACACTGTTGCACTGCCACACACAGATACACAGTCATCAATACAGGCATACTATACACACACTGACACACTGATGTTTATACAGACATGGAGAATCTGCCAGTATTTACTTTTTCGCATGGTGACATTCTCAATATTTCACTTGCTCTGTGTGGTGTGTGTCAATATTTCCGTTGCACTGCAGGAAATCCTCTGCATCATCTCTGTAGCTTCCACATTTTTCTATGACAAGGCGACCAGAACTGAACACAATGTTCGACGATGAACCGTTCCGTTAATGAAACCAAACAGCGAGAAAAGCTCAACTCGCCACGTAAGCTGTTAAAGTACGAGTGCCAAATCTCAAAATTCACTCTTTAAGTATAAATAATATCAATTTATTCCTGAACTCTAAAAGTGAACATTGAACAACAACTATTCACAACTCTAAGCCCCTCTTTCTCTTAACTGATTGGTATTTGCCTCCAACTTTATAAGAACGTAATGTTCCGATAAGAAAAGCCCAGATTAAAATTGCATCAACTTAATTTCAAAACCACATAGCATCTGTCATCTCCAGTGTCCTCCTTCCTTCAGCTAAAGATCTTCTGGGTTGTCTTCTAAATTTTAGTGCAAGGATATTTCATACAACACGGTATCTTTGTCAGAGAGAGTTTTGCATGGCAGTCTCTCCGTAGATGACAATTACTCTCAGCCTAACTCGCGAACTACCTGCCTCTTTTATGCCACTCAATATTTGATCATCTCATTGGTTAGATGTTGGCAACACAATAAATTGAAAATCGATTGACTTTTGTATCCTAGGGCATAATCTAAACTGAATTGTTAAATTCGAATTGTTGTCAAACAGCAACCAAAACACAAGGTATCTGTTTCACAGCCAAACGTTGCATGCTTTATATTTTCCAGTATACTCTGGGATCTGCTAGCTATTCATACGACAGGTGCTTGCAAGCTCTCAGTGCAGAACTACATTCACTCTCTCTTTAAAAGGTACTATCCACACCTTCAACTTCATAACAGTGGTTTAATCCGGGAATTAAAGAATTGTAGCATAATCTCACAACTCTGAAAGTCAGTTCCCTAGCTTGTGAAAGCCAACGCATTATATATTTTCTTAACAATCACATCAACCTGGCTCAAGATTAGGGTGGTGTTGGAGAAGCACAGCAGGTCAGGCAGCATCCGAGGAGCGGGAAAATTGATGTTTCGGGCAGGAGCCCTTCATCAGATGATGAAGAGCTCCTTTTTGAAACGTAGATTTTCCAGCACCACTCTAATCTTGTCTCTGATCTCCAGCATCTGCAGTCCTCGCTTTTGCCGATTTGCCATCAACCTGGGTGGCAACTGTGAGATTTCTCTGCACACGTACTCCAAGATCCCTCTGTTCCTCCGCAATGCCAAAAATACTGCCTTTAGCCAAATATTCTAAATTCAAATTCGACATTCAAAAGTGAATGACTTCACACTTTTCCAGGTTTAAGTTGATCTGCTTCTCAGCAGGTCAGTTCTGAATCCTGTCAATGTTTCATTGCAACCTACAACATATCTCAACATTATCCAGAACTCCACCAACCTTTGTTTTTTCGGCAAACGTACTAACCCAAACTTCCATTTCCTCATGCAAGCCATTAATAAAATTCACAAAGTGCAGAGGTCCTAAAGCTAATCCTGTGGTACACCATTGATCACAGAGTTCCAGACTGAATGCTTTCCATCTACTATCACCCTCTGCCTTCTATGTGCCAGGACCTGTGTATCCACAAAGCCAGATTTCCCTGCATCCCATGCTTCCTTACTTACTGATTGAGTCTACTGTGGGTGACTTTATCAAACGTCTTGCTAAAATCTATATACACCACATCCATTGATCTACCTTCATAAATGTATTTTGTCACATCCTCAAATGATTCAAAAAGATTCGTGAGGCATGACCTGACCCTCACAAAGGCATACTGACTATCTCTATCAAACGATGGTTTTTCCACGCAATCATAAATCATGTCTCTCAGAATCCTCTCCAATACTTATCCACCACTGTCGAAAGACTGATTGGTCGAAAATTCCCAAGATTATCCCTATTCCATTGCTTGAACAAGGGAATAACATTTGCCAATCTATTTTCATCTGGCCTGACTGCAGTGGACAGTGAGGATGCAAAGATCATTGCCAAACGCAAGCAATCTCTTCTGTTGTTTACTATAGCATACTGCTTATATTCTATTTGGCCAAGGAGAATTATCTATCTTTGTGCTTCTCAAACTTTCGTCACACTTTCCTGTTCTAGCATATCAGCCTGTTTCATGCTCTCCCCATAAACTTCAATACCCCTGAATACTGAAACAAAGCATTCATTGAGGACCTCTCCTACCTCTTCCAACTCATGAAGCAAATTCCCTCCACAATCTGTGATGAGCCCTACCTTCACTCTGGCCGTCCTCTTGTTCCTGACATATGTGTAGAACGTCTTCGCTTTTACCTTAATCCTCCTCATCAAGAATTTTTCATGTCTTCTTCTTGCTCTCCTGAGTTCATTCTTCAGTTCCTTCCTGGCTAACGTATAAACCTCTAGAGGCCTGTCTGATCCTTGCCTCCTCAACCTTCAGTAAACTTCCTCCTTCCTTTTGACTAGATGTTTTACATCCCTTGGCACAATGGAGTTATGAAGCTGTAAATGGAGGGGAGCTGCATATCTAATCACTTCCAGCATGGGCTGTAAGTTTCCCCACACTGGGCAGTGATCTAACACAATGTTACTGAACAATGTACTAGGGTGGTGAACACAGCTCTACATGCTGGGATGGTAACTGCTCCTGGTTTATAGATCAATGCACTAGGGTGGTGTACACAGTTCTATATGCTGGGAGGGTTACTGCTCCTGGTTTACTGATCAATACACTGGGATGGTGTACACAGTCCTACATGCTTGGAGGGTAACTGCTCCAGGTTTGCAGCTCAATGCACTGGGTTGGTGTACACAGCTCGACCTGCTGGGAGGATAACTGCTCCAGCTTTACAGAGCAATTCACTGTGAAACACAGCAGAGCTCCCCACGGACTGGTGTGGTCTGTAGTGTCTGTACAGAGTACTGGGTTGAATTGAACAGTACACTAGCCTGGTCTGAACTGTGCTCTATACTAAACAGATATCTCATCTGGATTATGGTGTCTGATTCTGTGTGGCGGTTTGAGCATCTGATATAACTGGCCATGTGAGCTTATTTCTCAGCATATTAATTTTTTGTTGTTATTCTTGTTATTGGACCCTGCCTCCAACATCTGATATCTCCAGCCTGTCATATTTCTTTGAGAAGAGCCAATTTTATTCAATTTGTCAGTCAAGTAATCATCCAATTACAACATGTCCTTCTGTACCTTAACCAAGCAGTTGGTGTTCGTATCCCTGGATTCCCAGGGACATCATTATCAAGCTCAGAAACAATTTGCAAGATGTATGGCTTGAGCTCTCCTGTATGTTCCGGCTGTGGGCCCCAATTGGCTCTTTAGTTTATCAAGAGCTGGCGTTGTGAATCCGTGTTTGTTCAGAATTCTTCCTTCCATGGGGCATCTGGGACACCAGACACAATGCTTATGGTTACACAAAGGCCCTGACCAAAATAGCCAATAAGTCCGTGCCTACATGGGTCAAAAAGGGCCGCCACGTCCGATCAAAAAGTTCTATTTTCTGGTGCATGTTAATTTTAAGGAGGTCCAGGGGGATGTGCTCCATAACCAACCTACACCACCCCTAGAATCCTGGGGGATATTCCGACACCCACCTCATCAGAATGTTCTTTCTCGCACAAAATGAAAGAATACTAAACAATCTCTTCCCAAAGATAGGTGATTTGGCAAACTCAAGAGGCGGGACATCAGATCTACTTTGACCTCGGGTCCCAAGACCCCTGCCAAAACACTCGCTATCGGGCCCCAATACCTACGAAGTTTGTGGCATGACCATAAGCAATGAGTAAGCGTACCAACATCTGTTTTACATTTAGGCACATTGGGGACGCTTCTTTATTAAATTTGTAAAGCCACTCCGATGTCAAATAAACCCTGTGGAGTACCTTCACTTGCATAGCTTGCGTCCTGATGCAAATCGAAATGTTCCAGACATTCTTCCAAATATCTGCCCACTCCTCTGGTGAAGATACCCCCCCCCCCCAATTGCTGAACCAAAAGTCTACACAGCTGCTCGATGTCCTTTGAGACAAACCTCCTATTAAATGCTAGAGAGTGCTGACCAAGATAGTGCACGTGGACTGAAGCACTCTCACCTCCACAGTCAACCTATGGAGGCTAACCATTAATGTGGTCCTTTTCTGTATAAAATCCCTAATCTCATAGATAGTTCATATTTCTGGCTCAGCTGCACGAAAGACATTATGCCCTCCCCGTCAAATAAGTCTCCCAAACAGGAAACTCCTCTGGATTCCCAGAGCCAAAAGCCAGAATCCATCGGTCCTACAATGGGAGTAAAAGGGGAAGTTTTTTTTGTAAATTGCCCTCACTTTGTTGCATCATTCTCCATGCTTTTACTGTTTAAAGGACACGTGGATTTCTGCAATGGTCCATAACAGTCCTCATCTTGTCCATGAACAACAGATTAATGAGGGGACATTTTGCCTGGGAGGCATCGATGTCCAACCACATTGGCCGCGGTCCTTGGCAAGCCCAATTGGCCACGTAGGCTAGGGGGGAACTCAATTGGTATTTCTTAAAGTATGTAAACTCCACATCCCTCAGCCCGCGCGGAAGCTGTAATTGGGTGAGCTCCATAAGAGGCCGCCCGTGATGCTAAATGAAAGATCCAATCCAACTGTAAAGCTGCTTAGAGGCTGCCTGAGCAGCATCAAAAGGTGCATTTGCATGGGATATAATAAACGAGGAAGTACATTCACTTTGACCGGAGCTATTATACCCAACCATGGTATCGGAAAATCCTCCCAGCGCTGAAGGTCCTGCCTAAGTTCTCGAGCAACTGCAGGAAGTTAGCTTTATCTAATCGATTGAAGGTCGGTGCGATAAAAATACCTAATTACAGGAAACCTCCCTCTGACCATCTGAAAGGAATCAGATTTCACCTCCAAGATCGGGTACCCTAATAAGACCCGAGACAGGCATGGCCTCTGATTTCATAAAATTGATTTTATACTCCGAGAAAGATTCAAATAAATTAATCACTTGTATTAAACACGGCTTAGATATCATTTAGCTAGTTAGAAAGAGAAGAACGTCACCTTTGTAAAGGGTGATCTTATGCCATTCTAATCCTGCCTCCAGGGCAGTTATATTGTGGTCCCTCCGGATGGCCTCTGCCAACGGCACAATCACCCATGTAAATAGTAATGGTTAAAGGAGACACACTTGTCGGCTGCCTCAGCCATTGCTAAAATTGTCAGTCCTTCTACCATGAGTGAGATCCGCTGCTTTAGGGTCACTATATAACACTGCCACCCACCTGACAAAGGCCCCTCCAAAGCCAAACCATTCCACGACATAAAAGAGCTCTGGCCATTCCGCCCAGTCAAACGCTTTCTCTGCATCCATGACCAAGCTTGGAATCGACCCTTGCTGGCACATCTGAACCATATTAGCACTCTCCTAATATTATTAGACGACCTGTGACCTCTAATGAAACCTGTCTAATCCTATTTCGTAATGAAGGGCAAGACCTTCTCCAGCTTCAACGCCAACATTTTCACCAAAATATTAAAGTCCACATTTAATAAGGATATAGGCCGAAATGAAGTGGCAGTCCTCTGGAGAATAAGATAAATATTTCTTTCTCTCAGAGAGGATGGACGTCAGTCTTGGCTGTACCAACAATTGTACATATCCAACATTGGCCCAGCCAGCATGTCAATGAACTCCTTTTAAATCTAACTCTAAAATCTATCTGGGCCCGGCGCTTTACCACTATGGAACTGCCTCACCGCCTTCTGTATCTCCTGGATTGTCAGAGGGGCATTCAAAAGAGATGCCTGCTCTGAAGTAACACCTGGGTGGTCCAGGGTCCAAACAAAAGGCACCATCATCGCCAATCTGTCCTCACAGCCCTCTGACTGGAACAACCCTGGAAAGAACTTCCTGAATGCTGCCTTAATCTTTCTGGGATCGCAGATGATAGTAACAGCACACTCGCTAATGCATGTGATAGACTGGGGGGCACTCTTGTTTCTGGCCAAGTATGCCAGATATCTACCCGTATTATCACTATAATCAAATAACCTCTGTTTCGCAAATGAAATCGCCCTCTTTGCTGTCTGGATGAGGGCAGCGTTCACAGCAGCCCGGAGCATTGTAATCTGCTGCAAGTTAGTTACAGACGGTCTGTCAAGATACGCACTTTCAGCTGCTGCTCTCACTTCTACCGCTTCTCAGTCGTCGAGTAAGAAATAATCAAATCCCTTACATAGGCCTTGGCAGTCTCCCAGAGCACCGTCGGATTTCTGGCCGTCCAAATTAATGAACATGTTTTAGAAATTCCATGAAAAATATTAATAAACTCGCTGTCCTTCAGGAGGAAAGTATCCATGCACCAGTGCTGCGAACCTGTCCCATCGCCACCATCCTTAACCTCCAATTACACTGCCACATGATCAGAAATGGCTATGTTCCCAATTCTACAAAACAGGACTGAATTCAAAAAGGCCAATGGGGCAAAAACATGTCAATCTTGGTTGGCACTTATGTGGGTTAGGAAAAAAGGTGAAGTACCTACCCTTATGGTGAACCATCCCCAAACATCCACCAAGCCCAGCTCCCTGTTTAGATCCACCAGCTGCCTGGATTGCAGGGAAATATCTGCACGAACCCGAAACATGCTATCCACCTTGGGATCCATATGTCGGTTAAAGTCTCCCCCTATAATTGTATGAGGTGATTTACTCGAATTCCAGGAGCAGCAATTACTCTTGTATATGCTGTTGCATTGTTTTGGAACTTTGGAAAAATAAAGTCAAAACAACAGCAGTTTTAAAAGGGAGAAGAGCAGACAAAGGACGCACATTGTGAGGACAGTGCGGGGAGAGAGAGAGAGAGAGGACCTGCAAAGTTACTGCCTTTTTTGTTTTTGAATTCATGTATCGCTGGACGTCGGAGTGTGTCGAGGAAAATTAACAAACTGTGAATTTCCCGACTAATCTTGGAGAAACCTGTTTGGGCGAAGTTCACAACATAGAATCAGATAAGTTAATCGTTGTTTTTAGTCTGTCCAGTAGAAAACCTGCAGTAGTAAGTAGTGGGCTCTTTCTTTATTATATGTTTCTGGAGATAAAAAAGTCTCTTGATTAAACTTAAAATATTAGCCATAACTATTAATGTAACCAGGTGCAGTGTTTTTTAGAGGAATAAGACGGTGTAATTTTCTGGGTCTACAGATTGTGAAGGAGCAAAAATGGCTTTTGCAATGATATGTACTTCTTGTCAGATGTGGGAGTGTAAAGAGAGTTTAAGGGTGAATACGGATTATATCTGCCATAAATGCTGTTCGATGCGAATCTTATCAGATCGAGTGGATCGGTTGGAGAGACCGATAGAAGAGATGAGGAATTTGCAACAGCAACAGTATGTGATGGATGGCAGTTATAGGAAGGGGGAAAATCTCAGATACAGTCACATAGATGGGTTAACTCCAGAAAGTGTAAGATAGGTAGGCACCTAGTGCAGGAATCTTTTGTTGATATTCCCACTTCAAACAGGTATGCTGTTTTGGAAAATGTAGGGGGTAATGGATTCTCATGGGAACGTAGCACGAACAGTCAAGTTTCTGGTATTGAGACTGGCTCTAATGCAACGAGGGGTACGTCGGCTTCCAAGAGATCAATTATGTTAGAGGATTCTGTAGTTCGAGGTACAGACAGACATTTTTGTGGCCAGCAGAGAAAAAGCAGAATGGAGTGTTGTTTCCCTGGTGCCAGAATCAAGGATGTCTCAGAGATGGTGCAGAATGTTCTCAGGGGGGAGAGGAGCCAGCAAGAGGTCATTGTCCACATTGGAACCAACGATATAGGAATCTAAAAGATTGAGATTCTGAAGGGAGATTACAGAGACTTAGGCATAAATTTAAAAAGGACGTCCTCAAGGGAAGTAATATCTGGATTAGTCCCAGTGCTACGAACTAGTGAGGGTAGGAATAGGAGGATAGAGCAGATGAATGCATGGCTGAGGAGCTGGTGTATGGGAGAAGGATTCACGTTTTTGGATCATTGGAATCTCTTTTGGGATAGAAGTGACCTGTACAAGAAGGACGGAATGCACCTAAATTGGAAAGGGACTAATATACTGGCAGGGAAATTTGCTGGAACTGGTCGAGAGGATGTAAACTAGTAACGTGGGGTGTGGGGGACCCAGTGAGATAGTGAGGAAAGGGATAAATCTGAGACAGGTACAGCTGAGAACAGAATTGAGTCAAATAGTCAGGACAGGCAGGGACAATGTAGGACTACTAAATTACACTGCATTTATTCAATGCAAGGCGCCTAACAGGGAACGCAGATGAACTCAGGGCATGGTGAGGAACATAGGACTTGGATGTCATAGCAATTGCAGAAACATGGCTCAGGGATGGGCAGGACTCGCAGCTTAATGTTCCAGGACACAAATGCTACAGAAAAGATAGAAATGGATGCAAGAGAGGAGGGGGAATGGCATTTTTGATAAGGGATAGCATTACAGCTGTGCTGAGGGAGGATATTCCTGGAAATACATCCAGGAAAGTTATTTGGGTGGAACTGAGAAATAAGAAACAGATGATCACCTTATTAGGATTGTATTATAGACCCCCAAATAGTCAGAGGGCAATTGAGAAACAAACCTGTAAGGAGAACACTGCTATCTATAAGAATAATAGGGTCGTTATAATTGGGGATTTTTAACTTTCCGAACATCGACTGGTACTGCCATAGTGTTAAAGGTTGTGATGGAGAGAAATTTCCTAAGTGCGTACAAGACAATTTTGAGATTCAATATGTGGATGTACCTACTAGAGAAGGTGCAAAACCTGACCTACTCTTGGGAAATAAGGCAGGGCAGGTGACTGAGGTATCAGTGGGGGAGCACTTTGGGGCCATCGACAATAATTATATTCGTTTTAAAGTAGTGAATGAAAAGGATCGACCAGATCTAAAAATTGAAGTTCTAAATTGGAGAAAGGCCAATTTTGACGGTATTAGGCAAGAACTTTCGAAAGTTGAGAGGGCAGATGTTCGCAGGAAAAGGGATGGCTGAAAAATAAGAAGCCTTCAGAAATGAGATAACAAGAATCCAAATAAAGCATATTCCTGTCAGGGTGAAAGGAAATGCTGGGAGGTTTAGGGAATGCTGGATGACGAAAGAAATTGAGGGTTTGGTTAAGAAAAAGAAGGAAGCATATGTCAGGTATAGACAGGATAGATCGAGTGAATCCTTAGAAGAGTATAAAGGAAGTATGAGTATAATAAAGAGGGAAATCAGGAGGGCAGAAAGGGGACATGAGATAGCTTTGGCAAATAGAATTAAGGAAAATGCAAAGGGCTTTCCAAATATGTCAAGGACAAAATAGTAACTAGGGAGAGACTAGGGCCCCTCAAAGTACAGCAAGGCGGCCTTTGTGTGGAGCCGCAGAAAATGGGGTGATAATAAATGAATATTTTGCATCAGTATTTACTATGGAAAAGGATATGGAAGATATGGGCGGCACGGTTGCACAGGGATTAGTACTGCTGGCTCACAGCACCAGGATCCCAGGTTCGATTCCAGCTTCGGGAAACTGTGTGGAGTTTGCACATTCTCCCGTGTCTGTGTGGGTTTCTCCGGGTACTCCGGTTTCCTCCCACAGTCCAAAGATGTGCAGGTCAGGTGAATTGGCCATGCTAAATTGCCTATAGTGTTAGGTGCATTAGTCAGAGGGAAATGGGTCTGGTTGGGTCACTCTTCGGAGGGTCGGTGTGGACTGGTTGGGCCGAATGGCCTGTTTCCACACTGTAGGGAATCTAAACTAATCATATAGACTGGAGTGAAATAGATGATGACATCTTGCAAAGTGTCCAGATTTCAGAGGAGGAAGTGTTCGATGTCTTGAAATGGGTAAAGGGAGATAAATTCCCAGGACCTGATCAGGTGTACCCGAGATCTCTGTGAGAAGCTAGAGAAGTGGTGACTGGGCCCCTTGCTGAGATATTTATATCATTGATACTCACAGTTGAGGTGCCAGAAGACTGGAGGTTGGCAAACGGGGTGCCACCGTTTAAGAAGGGCGTTAAATTCAAACCAGGGAACTATAGACCGGTGAGCCTGACCTCTGTGGTGGGCAAGTTGTTGGAGGGATCCTGAAGGACAGGACGTACATGTATTTGGAAAGAAGAAGGGCTCATGCCCGAAAGGTCGATTCTCCTGATCCTTGATGCAGCCTGACCTGCTGCGCTTTTCCAGCAACACATTTTCAGCTCTGATCTCCAGCATCTGCAGTCCTCACTCTCTCCTATGTATATGGAAAGGCAAGAACTGATTAGGGATAGCCAACATGGCTTTATGCGTGGGAAATCATGTCTCCCAAATTTGATTGAGGTTTTTGAAGAAGTAACAAAAAGGATTGATGAGGGCAGAGCAGTGGATTTGATCTATGTGGACTTCAGTAAGGCGTTCGACAAGGTTCCCCATGGCAGATTGATTAGCAAAATTAGATCTCATAGAATACAGGGGGAACTAGCCATTTCGATACAGAACTGGCTCAAAGGTAGAAGATAGAGGGTGGTGGTGGAGGGTTGCTTTTCAGACAAGAGGCCTGTGACCAGTGGAGCGCCACAAGGATTGGTGCTGTGTCCCCTACTTTTTGTCATTTGCATAAATGATTTTGATGCGAGCATAAGAAGTACAGTTAGTAAGTTTGCAGATGACACCAAAATTGGAGGTGTTGTGGACAGCGAAGAGGGTTAGCTCAGATTACAACAGGATCTTGACCAAAACGGCCAATGGGCTGCGAAGTGGCAGATGGAGTTTAATTCAGATAAATGCGAAGAGCTGCATTTTGGGAAAGCAAATCTTAGCAGAACTTATACGCTTAATGACAATGTCCTCGGGAGTGTTGCTGAACAAAGAGACCTTGGAGTACAGGTTCATAGCTCCTTGAAAGTGGAGTCGCAGGTACATAGGATAGTGAAGAAGTCTTTTGGCATGCTTTCCTTTATTGTTCAGAGTATTGAGTACAGGAGTAGGGAGGTCATGTTGCAGCTGTACTGGACATTGGTTAGGCCACTGTTGGAATATTGCGTGCAATTCTGGTCACCTTCCTATCGGAAAGATGTTGTGAAACTTGAAAGGGTTCAGAAAGTGCAAGGACCTGAGCTATAGGGAGAGGCTGAACAGGCTGGGGCTGTTTTCCTGGAGTGTCAGAGGCTGAGGGGAGACCTTATAGATGTTTACAAAATTATGAGGGGCATGGAAAGGGTAAATGGGCAAAGTCTTTTTCCTGGGGTCGGGGAGTCCAGAATTAGAGGACATAGGTTTCGGGTGAGAGGGGAAAGATATAAAAGAGAACTGTGGGGCAACTTTTTCACGCAGAGGGTGGTACGTATATGGAATGACCTGCTCGAGGAAGTGGTGGAGGGTGGTACAATTGCAACATTTAAGAGGCATTTGGATGGGGATATGAATAGGAAGGGTTTGGAGGGATGTGGACCGGCTGCTGGCAGTGGGATATCTGGCCGGCATGGACGTGTTAGACCGAAGGGTCGGTTTCCATACTGTACATCTCTGTGATTCTTTGACTCTCTCCCATGTTCCTCTCTATGTATTAAAGCTTTAAGGATCAGAAACAGCTGATAATCGTCCTTAATTTGTTCAAACAACTGATATAGAAGGTTCTTCTGAATGAGAAAAGCTACTCCTCTACATCCTGAATTAAAGGATGAAAATAACACCCAGCCAAACACTCTCTTCTGTAACTTTAAAGGTTCCTTATCGATTAGATGTTTTTTTCTGGCACCAAGGCTACATCGACACTTTCCTTTCTAAGGCCTGAAAGCATAAATTGGTGAATGACTCCCCTTAACATTCCAGGTGCACCATTTAAACGATTGGTTAGCCAAAGCCATTTGAAACAGTCCGTGGCCCCCTGTGAGGAAGGACCCCTTTTATTGCACACCAAGCAAAAGTCGTAAACAGTTCGTATAAACTTGAAAATGTAACCGCAAAAATTACCAACTCAAAACTCCTAACGACTCATTGTACAATGAACCAACATATAACACAAATAAGAGGAGATTTTCCCCCCTTCCCCATAGGGAGAGCTCATACTACCCACTAATCCCTCTTGGTTCCTATTAGCTGAAGCTGCTCCCCAAACCCAGACAAAACAAACTTTAAAAAGTTTACATGTGACTTACAACAAGAAAATTAAACGTGAGCACTCAAACCGTCCAATCCGTATCCAAGGCAGTCCTGGTGAAAACAAATGTAACCCCGCCCCCTCCCCCCCAACGAACACTGCTCCAATTCCGTCCTAAGAGAGTGAAACGAAAAGGAAATGATAGATTAAAAACCAAAGGATAATGGGAGGGGAGGAACAAAGGAGAAAAGATAGAAAGAGAAATTAATGGGACCCCTACATATTATTAAAAAAAACAAAACCAGGTAAACGAGGCAAACCACAGAGCAATCAAAGAGAACATGATTGTCCACATTATTTGAGCCAGCCAATCTATCTTAAGGTGCCCATGAAGTCCTTTGCATTTTCTAGTTAGGCAAAATTAAACACGGACTCTCCTTGGTTGAAACGTAATATTGTCGGTTGACTGACAGTATACTGAATATTTTAGCCCCTCAGCCTCTTTTTTACCCTATCAAAAGCCTGCCTCGTGTGGGACATGGCCATAGAAATCACCTGGAAAAACAGAATTCGTTATCCTTTGGATATCAGAGCCTGTGGATCCTTCCCAGTGCTGTAGAACCATTTGTTTCTCTCCATAGTGCTGGAGTTGTACAAGGACTGGGCGGGGTGCTGGTCTGACCCGGGATTGCGCAGTGCGACCTGGTGGGCCTGCTCGACCAGCACCCAGCCCGCCTCGAATTCCAGCTTCAAAAACTACCGAAGCCATTGCTCCAAAAACTGTCGGGCTGGCCTTCTTCTTCCTGTTCCGCCAGCACGATCAGGCAGATATTCTTAAGATGGCCTCGATTTTCGAAGTCGACCAGCTCCTCCACGCCCGGTACCCGCTATCCCAAGGCCTGGACCCGACCTGCTGAGAATTCCACTGCAGTTTCAGAGGACACATTCCGCTGCTCCACATCCATGACGTGTGTCTGAGACGCTACATCTCCTACTCATGCTTCTGCAGCATGGCCGAGATCTGTTCCAACCTGGTATGGGTTTTCTCCATCTCTGAATCAACCTTCTCTCGGAGTTTTACATACTTCATGACCAAACTCTGCTCTAATGTTAAGTCCCCTGGTGGTTCGCAGAGGCCGACGCCACGGCCGCGAGGGTATCCGTTGCTGCAGGGCAGTGCCTGCTAGTTGTGATCCATGTGGTCCTTTCCCTGAGTTATGTTCCTTACTCACTTCAACGGATATACAGCAATACGGGGAATCAGTATTTTTTACCACAATGGTTAAGAAAGAGAAGGTGAATGCACCACTTTGCCTGGTTTCTGGTGTAGAGATGAGCAGGACAAACCTACTGGGTCGCCAATACCTTGGATCTCCCTCAAAAAGAAATTACCTTGAATGACATTTTAAAAAATGGTTTGAAGCTGTTTCAGGTATACAGAGGCAATGGAAAACCAATAGATGTGAAAGAGTTAGATATTCAGGTTGAAGAGCTCAGACAGTGAGTAGTAAATAATATTAAACCAAAGCGGTTCAGGAGGGACATTTGGAAATGGAAAGGTGAAATTGAAGTTGGCCTTAATTCAAATGGAACGGGAACATAGAAGTCCAGACGTTCTGCACAGGTTGCAAGGAGTGCGGATGAGATTATACCTGTGTTCTGTACTGTTTCGAAGAATGAGAGGTGATCTCAGGGAAAGTTAGAAAATTCACATACAGGAGACTTACTAATACAGGTCCTTGAAGATGTGCAGAAAGCAAGGTTAGAGAGAATCCCAAGATACTCTACAAAAAACATCAAGTAGAACAGAATAACCAGGGAACATTTTGAGCCAATTAGAAACCAAGGGAGCAATCAGTATTTGAAGCTGTATAACGGAGGATGTAGGTACAGAATAAGAGAAGATGCATTGTGAGCTCTCAACTAAGATGCAAGTTGGAATGATGTAAAGTCCACATGAGTTGTAACACAGGATAATGTTTCAGACAAGAGAGGAAATGATCTGACCAAATGTTTCAGTCAAATCTGACCACCAGGGAGGTTCCAGAGGACTGGAGAGCAGCTAATGTGGTCCCACATTACAGACAATATGGTGGAGATAGGCCAGTGTCTTTTGGTGTACCACAGAGTGCAGTGCAGTGTATTTATTTATTTGTGTTATTCATAAATGATGTAGATGTGAATGTGGAAGGGTAGTGTGAGGGGAGAATTGGGGCATGTGATAGGTAAGTTTGTGTTGGACACAAAGATTAGCCAGGTAGTGTTCAGTTAAGAGGAAGGCCTTATTTAACAGGAAGATACAGATGAAATGGCCAGATGGGCAGGTCAATGGCAGATGGAATGTAACACTGATAAATATGAAGTGATGCACTTTGGAAGAAGGAGCCAGACAGGGGAATACTCAATGAACGGCAGCACACTAGGAATCTCAGAGGGTACTTCTCCACACATCTCTGAATGTGATTAGACAGGGTAATAAGCTAGTAAAGAAAGCATATGGGACTGTAGGCATTTTGTTTACTCATCGAGGCGTACTCAATATGATCTAA